>NC_139345.1:125445196-125570196 GCF_055883805.1 Amblyomma maculatum | reverse complement strand
AGCGCTATGTGGCAAGAAAAGAAAAAGAGCATATCGTCATTGTTGTCGTCGTCACTAAGGTCAACAGCATTTGTCTTTTCAGTTTATAGTAAGAACTGGCTTGTTTTATTTCTAATACGAATCTTATTCACGTGAGTCAGTAGGGATAAACTATTTGTATTGCATTATGGGCCTATGCGTAGTAACGTGGTACCCATGTAGGCCTTAGATTGAAACCGACCACAAAAGGGTAGGCGAGGAGGGGGAGAGGATTGCCACTTTAGTGCAGAGTTGGACATGTAGTGTCCAGAGTTTCTCTGCTTTTATCCAGGATATTAATTGTAGTATAAAATTAGGAGTAAAATACAGCCTTCATACGACAAAATTCTGGTTAGCCTATATACCCAGGAATACCGAGAAATGTATATTTGCTTTAAGTTACGGTTTAATTTAATGATTCTTTTTTTTTTTTTGAGGTCGAGCGCCTGACCTCAACCTCACATTTTGAGTTTGAGGTGAGGTTGAGTGAGGTCGCCAGTGGTCACCTGAAAAGTGAGGTGAGGTCGCCTGGGGGACCTCAACCTCAATTGATGAGGTTGAGGTTGAGTGAGGTCGCCAAATATTTTTTGAGTTTGAGGTGAGGTCGAGGTTTTTGAGGTCAAATGCCCACCTCTGGTTCTGCGACCCCAAATGTAAATATTGCGGCGAGAAGACAGACCTGCACCACATGGTGTAAATCTGCCCACACAATCCTATAGATGACCCAAATTCAGTGCCAACAATTCAAGGGTGGGAGGCTGCCCTATCCAGCTCTGGCCTAGAGGCCCGACGGGCCCTCCTGACACGTGCGCGCATAGCAGCGGCAGCCACTGGAGTCCCTAACTGGGGACCCCACCTACACATCCCCCTCTCTAATCTCTACTCAATAAAGGTTTTCACACACACACATATCGCGCAGGAGTATCAAGCACGAGATTTCGTTCCATTAGTCTAAAATGCCTTTCGCCTTAAAAATATAAAAATATTGGGGGAAGGGGGTTTACTGTTCAAGGCTCTCCTGTGCCGGTCGTGGTAGGCCCCCGCCGTTTATGGCTGGGGCTCGCCTGCCACCAGCGCTTATACCTGTTGTAGGCCGTGATTCCACCAGCCATCGCTTCGGTGGCGGACGACGGCTGTAGCACTTCTACAAATGAACAGCAGTCATTGCTGCGCAAATTTTAACGTTTCGTCGGGCAGCTTCTCAAATCGGCTTCACAAGTCGCTTGTCTACAATATTATACGGCATTTTAATGAAGTTTGAAATTCGCGGAAAAATATATCAACTAAGATTAGCGTTCTCTGTGAGCGCTAATTTCAACATATTATTCACGTATTTAAACAGCTTCACAGAATTATGTTTTGGAAATTGTCGGTGTTCTAATTTTAGATCTTAGTAAGTAAACATTGATCCAGGGCGCTTCAAGTGTGCAGCCAGAACCAATTACAGTGCGCCTTCGCGTACATGCTAAAAATATGCGCCCTACTTGCGCTAAATATCCATATTCGAATATTCTTATCATAGATTGTAGGCAATGAGTTATCTCATATTTTCAACAAAATATTGAAATGGTTATTTGAGACTTTTGTTAAATATGTAATCACGAAAATTTCTCCAGCGTTTCTGCGCTGCACCAGACGCGAAAATGATACGTTACTTCAGTAGGTTCATTTTTTTTATATGAGTATAAAAAGGAACTCGTCGTAATTTCAAGTTAAGCTTTGTAAGTACAAATAAATTTGTTATTGCGCATTATTGCAAAAGCACTTTGTTTTTCTCTAGCATGTATTTGTGCCCAATGAATGTAAGCAATAGTGTTCAAAGAACTTGAGGCGACTGAATGGAACCTTAAGAATAGGTGCATAGAAAAAATTTCGGCAATTATTTTCCTTGCTTTCTCCTAATATTTGCTGTCTGAAATTTCCCGAACTGTATCTCCCTTTTGAAGCGTTGTGTTTTTGGTTTTGTAAGATAGCGGGTTTTCACTCTGGTTGAGTAACGTGTCAGCTGTACTGGACGGTGCCTGAACTCTCAGCGTCAACCATTAACTGCTCCATGATAACTGTAGACACGGTAATTAATTTATTATTTCTCTCCTATATTGCCAAATATTACTGTTGTCCTGATATCCCACGTGTTTCTTTAAACCTATTGATCAGTCCTAATCATAAAAGTATAGCTCTGCATTAATATAACATTTCACATACAACGATTTAACCCCCTCTTTAAAGGAGAAAAAGTGTGTTGTGTTTGTTGTAAGCACGCGGCTTTCGAAAGTAAGCAAGCCATGCAGTCGCAATTTTTTCTACACTTATTTACAGTGAAAATATGTAGAACAACAGACGCGTGAAATAGCCTGCTATACTACGAGGCATTTTAGTACTAAAATATTTGCTCGTGTGTCCTTGCTTAACATGCTCACATGAATCCTGGTGAGCCTTTTCGTTTGCTTCTGCAGTTTTTTATTCTTTGGTATATATATCCTTAAGCAGGAAATGCATTATAGAGGAGACTGGGAGCAAAATACTTTGCATGACACAGCACAAGATGTGGAAAATTGTCAAGCTTATAATGTTGCAAAAAAGAAACAAAGAAACAAACACTCTCTGTTTCCAACACCTTTAACAGAGAAAGCAGATACGAATAAAACTAACAAGCATTTAGAAAAAAAAAGATTGCATACATCAGCCCTACAAAGATTAAATTCGGTAATTTTAACTACTTGCCTGGTAAGGTATACTTCCAACTACCATAAGGTGTACGAACAAATGAATAAATAGTGTTTAATGTGACAAGAAGGAATGCCTACTTTGTGGTGATGATTGATGTGTGCTGAGATATAGGCAGCGGTAGTTTTTAGCCCGCTGTTTTGGTGTTGGTTGTTATGGCAGACCTTACCAAACCGCCATAGGCGAGTGCTGAGTGTGAGGGTAATACTGGTTTAAGTTACTGCTGGAAACTATGAACGCTATGCCGCTGGTCCTTTGTGTTGGTATTGAAGACTATCTTGCGTGATCGCTTACACAAGCTGGTAAGGGTCGGTAACTATATTTGAAGCTGTTCCCTATTCGTGGAATCACGCGATTGTGTATTGTCACGGATAAAGACAGTGCTCCATGTCCAACCAGTTTCGAAACCCTCGCCAGAGGCCTGCCTCAAGCAGTGATACCAGTGACCTTGGTCGTTTTTCACGATTGTGTCGTGTTGCTCCCAAAAGCACTACGGCAGCACCGTCAACTTCTTCGGGCCGCTTTCAAAGGTTCGCAGTAATTATGCGCCGTGTTTGCGCTGTTTTGCCGCGCCGTGAAGTAATATGGAGCCGGGATAATTTCTGCATACGTGTATCTAATTGTGGCATGCGCCGCTGAGTCCTGTACCACGTTTCTATGCACCAATATGAAAATCATATCCACTGACCCTATGTACTTTAGGAGATCAATGAATATACAGACATTTATTCTGTAAATGCGTTCCAGAATGGGCCAGAACGTTTTGGTGCTGACTAAAGTTCCAGAAAAATATGTTCAAGGTTCGGTAGGAGATTAATATAAACATCTGTTGAAGGAGAACCTTAAAGAGGTTATGCTTGTCAACAACTCAATTTCGAGAGTTTGAGAACCCTATGGTTTCTCATTCGATGCAATAACTGCAAAAGTTCATTCCCCAAAGCCCGAGCGGCTGCATTCTATGCGGCATAATGTATATGTGAGAAGATTTTTCAGTGGGTGTCTTCCTAAGCACACTTGTTTGCTTTCAGCGTGTATGGACTGGATGACATCACCACTAATTGCTCATTGAAAATTTTCCCAGCGTGGAAGAATGCAACTTTCAAGTTTAGTATTCTCTAGGCCATCTTGCGGTTGGTTGCACTTGGGGAACTTACGTTGAGGAGCTATGGTCGGCCTTATTTAAAATGAAAACCAGTATGTTTTTGTGTTGGAAGGCACGAAATGAAAGGAGGTATTATTTGCATACTGTGGAATCGTTGAAACACTACTCCATTTGGCTTTCACGGCTGAAACGCCCAGTCTGACGAGTTCGTTTCTTGATTACGCTCCCTTCGATTTCTTGCCTAATCGGAATCACTTTCCGAAGATTCTGCTCCAAAATTAGTCCTGCGCCCGTTGCACGCACGCTCCGCCTACTTAATAGCAGCCGGCGCGGCTTGCAATCTATTTTAAAAAGGGTTCTCGCAATTGGATGCCCGCGGGAAACAATAGGATTGCCGTGACAGGTTTGTAAGGTTGAGATGGGCTATATGTAGCAGTTCTGGGGTATGCGGAAGTAGATACTGGCCCAATGAATTCACGTGGGCAAATACAGCATAGAATCTTGACAGTGCCGAAACGACAAAACTTACTTTGCACGTCTTCTGTTTTCAGAGGTGCCTCTACGGTCAGATCATGGATTATCAGATGATTGGCGGTAAAGTCAAAGTAAGTGTTTTGCATCCAAACCAAGGTCGCGTTGTCACCCGAGGACATACTAGTACATTTTCTCTAGTTCTACATTAGTTCCACCTGCTTTAGCTGCATACCTAAAAGACTCATTTCACGATTATATCTTCTGAAGCGTTGTAAAGGCTATATGTATAAGTAGGGATTTAAGCATAAAAACGTTTCTGAGCGAGTCAGGAGTGTATATAGCAATAATTACTTTCCCGCTGATATGTGGGCATATTTAAGAAAGGTAATTGCTTTTCGCAGATTGAGGAATTGCAACTCAAATACAAACGTCATCCACGAGCTCAATTAAGAGAATCTTGCAAAATTAACGCAATGAATTGTTGTCAAATAATCACAGTTAAAGGCCTCTTCACCACATTACGTCAATTTATAACAATATCTGTAAAATAATTTAAATAGTTTGTTTCAGCGTGAGATCCTGTTTTGCTCTTTGTGCGGAGATTTTCTTTTTTATATTTCATAACTTTTTATTTGAGGGCTATATATAAAAACGAAAGTGCGCACCATTGCTTGAATGATCATCAGGGACATGTGTTCCCGCAAGCACTGCTTGTACGTGAAAATCATAAACGCAGTTGTTACGGCATTGTTTCCCACATTAATTAAAATGCCGTTCTTTGATTATTTTTGAGGTTACTTGTGAATTGGGTAAAATTATTCCGTGAGTGTCAAGTAGCACTATAGGATTATCACATCAATAATAAATGTCGCAGCCACGCATGTCTTTCACTAAGAAAAAGTATATACCTAGAACCCCCATGTGTGCAAAAAAAAAACAGTGCATCAATCAAAGCCACCTATTTGATTTCATTACCATTACAGAGACAGAGTATATACGCTACCCGGTAGATAATGTCGAAAGGTTTAGTAAATCAAGGAGCTACAAAAAACAACCTATAGCCATAGCAATCGCTAAAACAGAGTGGTTAGAAATACGCAGCGCGTTTCAAAATAGCGCTGCTGCAGCGTGTGGCTTTAATAGGGCAACCTCAGAAATCATTTATAGCCGCGTGTAAATGGCGAAAATTCATATATGGACAAAATTTTCCACCTATCCTATGTTGTCAGTTATGTTTTCTGTTCATCCGTCGCTATGCGTCATGTATTATGCTTCGTTCACAAAACAGGAACCATCGGTACCACTTGCTGAAGTTGAAAAGGCTTTGCCACTAGATCGGCTATCAGTACAAAAGTGCGCTATATGAGATAAGCAAGTCTCTGGTGTATTACATATTTTGTTTCTCAGTTTAGTGCTGTTCTGAAGACAGTGCATTGTTTTGTACTGTTTTCCATTTGCGTGAGGTATATTGCAGTCTTTCTGTAGACTTAAATAACACGCTTGTGTTTCCTGAACGAAACATCGAGCCGTTTATTTAGTTTTTATCTTTTCAAGGCTTGAGCAAAACGATATTTTCAATGCAGGTGAATCCCTGGTTTAGTTTTAAGATGAATGATCAAGTGTTCAATGTTGAAATTTAATGGACGTAGCCTGTAACATCCCTACAGATGCAGACCACATTATTCAAATTTCCACAATAACAACCACATTCCCCTCCCCTTCCGCTTTGTTTGAAACTGCTGCCTCATTTTGGTTTTGTATTGTGCAACATATTTTGATCCTTGTCATTTTTTGAGCGTCGTGAGCGTAATTTTATTCATGTGCCAGATTTTCCCATTGTTCGCTCTTCACTGCCCTTTAGAGCTGATATTGATATTGACATTTATTACATTTATGGTCACAAATGGAATGTTTTGAAAGAAGCTCTCACTGTAATGATTGTAATGTATATAGCCATTACTGAAAAACTTAGAAATTGCCTTTTCCTATATATACTTGTTGGCTTTGGCGATCGCACTGTAACCTTCAGAACCCTTCCATAGATAGCGCTGCCATTATCATTTTCTGAATAGCTTTATCTTGGAAAGTGCACAAAAACAATCGTGTGATTAAAATGTTTATGGATTATGGTTCTTTTGTTGAATCCAGCAACTTCAATTGCCAAGGCCAGGATGGGCACCAATACTCACCTGGCGCTCAACATACTCAGGTTTCCAGATACTGCCCCAGCCCTGACTCCTTTTGGGTCCGATTGACGTTTAGTCCATCGTATACGCACTGATGAACGCCACGCCCTATCAAAGCAGAATGCCAACTCCAGGCTGCATTCATTAATCAGCCATCACGCTATTTCCACCCGTGAGTAGGAAACCTGATGACTCCTTCACACATGCCCCTCCGTAAATTCATTTTACTTTATTTCTAAGTCAGTCACCTTGTTGCACTTCGCTTTTTTTAAAGTGAATCACGCCTCATCGCATATACCCGTTAGCCCATAACATTGTGTCTGTAGATAGCGATGGCTCTAACCTTGAGTACAGCCCTTCTGGTATTTCCCTCGTGCACGTCGGTTCTGTTCGAGATGCGGTACCCAGAGTGACGACGAGCAGGCAGTGAGAGTCGCGTCTAGCGCTTCATTACTTCTTACTCAGTTGCCCTGGTGCACTCTGTGGCCTTTGCACCTATTGAGCATGGTGGTATTAGAATCCTGGCGTCGCGCATTCTCTCGAGCGCAGCACGGAAACGGGACCGACTTAGTGTCGAAATGGCAGCTGCCTCTTTCATCACGTTATTGGCAGGAATGAATCTGGAGGACCTCTGAGATTAATCTCCGGGTGGGAATCACAGCGCACAAGTTCCTATTGTGCCAGGCATTGCCGGGGGGCAGGGCGTCTGCACAGACTAATAATGTAGTGGCATTTATATCGCGCTCCTTTTGGATTGGAGGGCGTGTCTTGTATTCAAATTCACAGCAATTACACATAGCTGGTTTCTACTTTATCGCACCGATTACAAAGAAATTAATGATTGAAATAGCAAGGGAATGTCAGATGTTTTATTCGGATCAAAGGGAAGCTACAAAACCTTTCAGATGCGAGCTTAGAAGAACTTGCAACGCTGATAAGAAAATGCCCCAGATTTTATGTATTTTGACGATATTATACTATTACCAGGTAGCCAGGAAGATTTGCAAACTCTAATTCTTGTGGAGACGAAGGCGACGCTCTAGGTTTCGAATTTAGTGCAATTAAGTCAGGTGTGATCATTTTCGCTTGTTCAATCGATCATGTGCTTAAAATACAAAGCCAGAGTGGCAGAATATAAATATCTGGGTGTATGGATAAGGGAAAGACTAGGATTCATATATAAGTTTGAACAGTATGTTCTTGCCAAACACGGAAAAGATGCCGGGATAAAGAAGCATTGGGCATTGCCTAGGATTCATTTTGAGTGCCTTGCACATTTTCGAACACTATTTTACTCAGTCGGCACGGATTTCTTCTACTCTATGAGTATCACGTTTCGTTTCACAATGCGCCCACGGCAGCCACAAAGTAATTCTCAAGTTACTTCTACCATGTCAAACCACAAGGTCGTCTCGCTTTGAGCGTTGACTTTGAACGCTCCGGCTGTGTCGCAAACATCGTCGTCTTCATTCCCAACGTTATTGATCTGCGCAATATAGGTACTGCACATGCGCCAGCATAATCTGCGTTTCCCTACAACTGCACCGCAAAAACCTCTGCCCGGAATGGTTCAACCCGCGCCAAAACGAACCGATCAGCTTCACTGGCCCAGACACGACAGTACTTTAATAGTGCCGCAGCCGATCTCGTCTCTTGTAGAACTGCCGCTAAATTTCATGCTGTAGAGCAAAGATAGACGTCTTCATCAAGTTCCAACTGCAGCAATCTCATGCTGTTCAGTGAACATCGTCTTCTCCGTGAAGTTTCATTTGCGCAGCCCTTTCATTTTACCTAGGTCAATATTCCATGCACATATGCATTTAGGCGAATGCGGGTGAGGTCCGTGAGCGTAGTGTCGTACGAAACCAGCAGGGGGTGTGGCAAAAAAAGGCATGAATATAAAATCTTACAGGCCGATTACTATAACATCTGTTATATATAGAATAACATTGCTAGAGTTTAAATTGAAAATGCAGTAATGAACAGAAAGTAATAAGCTACTCACAGAACTTCAGAGCAGGTTCACAAGTAATAGCCGCATGAATGATAAACTGTTCGTGCTTACCCAATGCATTGAATTAGCTAAGGCGGAAAACAGACCCGTGTGCCTATCCTTCCTGGAGATAAATGGCGTATATGACTACGTTAACAAGGAGCCCCTCAAAATTTACTACAGGAGGATGGTATAGGTCACAAAGTAACAAATTTTTTGTAGGAAATAAGGTATGATAATAACTAGAAATTGAATGGGAAGGGATAAGAAATACGGGGACTGTCGGGGTATGTAAATGAAGAAAGCAAGGTTGCCCTCTTATACCGCTACTGTTCATGCTATATATGGTCAATATAAAGGAAAGGCTGCAAATCAGTACAGTGAGTTGTAATCTATAGTGTAGTTTAGACGGAAAGGTCAAAGAGCAGCGCCTCCCCGGAATTGATGTATTTTGACGATATTTTATTATTAACAGGTAAGCAGGAAGATTTGTAGACGCTAATTCTTGTGGAGACCACGGAGATGCTCTTGGCTTCAGATTTAGGGCAATTAAGTCGGGTCTGATCATTTTCACTGCTCAACCGATCATGTGCTTAAACTACAAGGTCACGAAATACCCCCAGAGGCAGAATATAAATATCTGGGTGTATTGTTAAGGGAAAGACTAGCATACATAAAGAAGTGTGAACAGTACGCTTTATCAAACGACGGAAAAGATGCCGGGATAAAAAAGCATAGGGCATCGTCAGAAAACAACTGGTCTGGGGTGCTGAGAGGTATTCGGACTAGAATTATGGCTGCAGGGCTCACTCTCTGAAGCGGTATCGGGCTTAAAATCAGAGGTACGGTCGCGATAAGCAATCAATCAGAGAGCTGTTGGACGATGAGCACTAGTTACCCATGACAAAACTATAAACGAGACGGTACAAGGAGGTAAAAGTTGGACATCGTTCTAAGCATGGGAAGCAATGAGTAAAACTTTATATGAGAAATATTTGAGGAAAAGGGACAGTAACAATTGGGCAGGTAAAGTATATACGAAAAGTCTTGGTCAAAACTCCTTACGCCATAGGATTTCGTCTAGCCCAAAGAATGTAGCCGTCACACCATCATAAAAGTTCAAAGGGCAATTAAAATGCTAGGAAATGATTGTTTAGCCAGGCAAAAAACTGTCTCATTGCATTTAATGGTCCTTTACTCTCTAATGGCGTAATGCTGCCTTACTTGTGCTGCTTAGACGAATTTGGCTTAAGGATTTTTGATCAAGACGGCACCTATACCTACAATGTGTCTAAAATGGAGGGAAAGAACTTGGAAATTACCCATAATTATGCAGGGCGAAAGGACAGAAATAAAGAACGTTAAACAACTAAAAAATACAAAAAGTCAATCTTGGATAACTTCTATAAAAACAAAGAAAGGTGTAGAAATATATCAAAGCTGCAAAAGGCAGATCAGAGGGCAATTTTTCTTTGATAGCTTAAGAGGCAGTGCCTCACTTTTTGAAGCTAAATCTGCGTGCCTTAGAACACGCAGCTAAAAAAAAAAATAAATTTATTAAATAAGGTGACACAGTTGCAGTATGCGGTAAATCTAAGCAACCAATTGAACATCTAATATTCGAATATGATGTTATCAATCTGGATGTTGATGCAGAGTCTCCATGAAGCCCAAGGGTTTAGTACACCAGTGCTCGATTGAATGAATCTGCGGTTAAAATTAGCGAATACCAATAGGAAGATTGGTGGATTAAATCAGAAATATAACATAATGCTACAGGGGTGGAAAAAAAATAAAAGAAATTTCTTACTACAATTATAAAGTGGTTGACAAATTATTAGCAACACTGAACATATCAGGCACACACAAAAAGAAAAATAAACTCGACCATGGCGGGGACTTCCGCCATTCAGTTTCAAAGGGGATGGTATTACAATTCATTCATTGATCTATGACGCAGAGGAGGTCACTCTCGCTTCAGACAGAGACCGCAATTGAAGCTGCTGAAGACTTCGAACAAAGAGCCGGACTTTCCCGTTGCAGAGAAGTTTACCAAGCACGGAAGCAAGCCAAGGTCAAAGCGGCAGCAGCGGCTCCGGCGGCAGACGGCGGCTCTCGCTCTCGAAACATGGTCCCATGACAGTTGAACTTCCGTAACTGACTTATTTATTTTAATCCTGCCACTCTCTCAAATAGTTTTTCCACTCTCAGCTTTATAGGAAAGTCTTGTTGCGCCTTTTTAACTTATAAGCAAGAAGTGATCCCTGTACTTAATTTTCTGTTGAATAATGCGAATGGAAGATATATATCTGTTGAGCACAAGCGCCCGTTAATTTGTCTCTAAATATGGATTGCCTTACCCTGACTTGTTCTAGACACATCACTACTAATGCAGGGAAGAAATATTATTTTTATGGACAGAAAGTGGTGCACGACTTTTGATATTACGAAGCATTATAAGCGGCAGGTATGAGGGGCGGCAAGTCTATGTAGCCAGAGGAGAACATTTATTCCAGTAAAAGATTTTAGTCTGCTCGTCTGAACCAGATGATATTGCCGATCTATGTGAGACGGTAGTAAGAGAGTTTTGCAAGCACCAGTTGGCTCGGTCACGGTATGACTGACGCGACTGAGCATTGACAGCTTACACGGAGCTGAGAAGGCTACTCGTACCTGAGAACGTTGTGCGAACTTTTTTAGAATATAAAAAAAGATTAGAAAAAAAAACTAAACATAAGAACAGATTTGTTGACTGTACTGAGGAACTAGTTTACGAGATTCCTCTGTCATGTGGGAACGTTTATGTAGGGCAAATGGGGCGATGCCTTAATGAAAGATTAAGAGAACATAAAAAGGATGTGGAAAATTTCAAGGACCGTAACCTGCCTCTTCACTGCCTCACATGCACTAAGCAACGTAAAACAGAATGTAAACCCCTTTTCGATAAATGCAAATCTTACCAGAAAAATAAAGACCGCACCACAAGAGAAATTATTGAATCGGAAAGAATTTTGGAGCTTGGGGACCGATGCATTAGCTCTCCTTCCCTTGCGTTATCGGACAAGGAGTTTGCGTTCTTGACAATGCGTTAAAAGAGATAATTGGCTTTGGTTTCGGCATGCGCATTACATCTGTTTTATCTGTTTTTCTGTCGCGCTTTAAGCCATGTATATATGGTTGCCAACTTCTGGAAATAAAATCAGTTGTCAGTCAGCGCTGTGTTTGTGTCCTTTTGATCTTCGTCCTCGTCCTTCGCGCTGTTATTCCAAAATGTATTACCAACTAGCCGGCACCTCAACGCATGGCCAAATTTACATCATAATACTGCAACATTTAAATATGCAGTGTCAAACTTTGCCAAAACTTGCACTGTTAAAATACGCGAAGTAACACAGTATTTATTAAGATAAAAAAAATCAAGAGGGTACCTCCAGGCTGACCATTTTCTTGATGACCTTCTTGGTGTGATACTTGGCCATTTCCTTGAAATATATGAACCAAGCATTTTACCAAAGAGTGCAGAGGATATTTTATGGCTCCAATGCTGCTGCTATTTTTGTAATGTCCAGCTTCGTTTCTTTAATTAGTTTTGCTCTCATCATTACAACGCTTCTGCTTGTTGGAAGAATTATGGCTCGTAGTGCGCCATTATAAGCAAATAAACAGCGAATAAAGTTAGGTTCCTTTCTGCTTTTGTACTTTTTCTGCGGGTGTTCTTGTGCAATGTCATCATAAATATCTATATATTTTTTAGAATGTCTCCACCCGATAATTTTCTGCTTTCAAGATACATTATCCTTCAAAGAAAAGAGTGCTGGGCAAGCACATACTAAGTCCAAAACTTTTCAGTCAAAAGTTTTGTAAGTTGGGCAGTGCGCAACAAATTTCCTCAAAGTTCGCAATAGGCAGAGACTCTTCCAATGTACCTTTGGCATTGCAAGAGCGGCCGTTCCGGTCAATGCAGTGATTGATTCTGGAAAATACGGCTAAGGCACGGTTTCTCAACTCTAGCCGGTCACTGTTCTAGCCAAAGCACCTGTCTCGAAGTAATACAGTGAGGAAGCAAAGACCAGCAGGCGGAAATGGATGCGCGAAAGACATTCGCATCACCGCAAAATTACTGTGCAAGCGGCTTTGAAAAGTGATTGCTTGGCGCTCGCAAGCACTTTCCCAATTATTAATTCATATTTAAATCCCGATGGACTCACCTAAACTTTCGAAGATATTTCGCCTCCGTCAGAAACTAAGGTGTTAAATCTTAGGTAAGCAAGTCAATTGTAGGTAGGAAGTGACATCCGTGACGGTATCAGTTATGGATTTCAGGATAAGCTGTACATAATAAACAGTTAAAACAAACCAGATATATTTTTGTTTTGCCTATATTGTTTATCGTTGGCTGGAAAGATGTGACATGTAATTAGGTTCTATCAGTCCATACGCGTGGCGGCAACTGGAATCAAAGATCACGATAAACGATTGAAATGGTTTTCGGAGAAAGAATAGTTTGATAATTTTTTTCATCGTTTTCTCTTTCAGCAGTAATGATATGAAAACTATAATAGACAAATGTATGGTGCCCGAAATGTTTTGGCTTTGACACATTTTTGCTTACTGTCCATAGTAAGGCGTCGGCAATTCTGCAGCGAGAGCTGCAAATTATTAAATTTCAAAATGTTGGTTGTCGGAGTACCTTGCGCATTTCAATATTTTCAGCATTTCAGCCTTCCAGATTATTTCGCATATACGCTGTTCTTTGAGTCATTGAAGAAAATATTTCACAAGCAATTCATAATACAATTCAGATATTTGAATCTTCACTATTACTACCAGCTGATATCTGGCTATGTATCAACAAAACAGTTGAATATGCCCCAGAAGGATGTATGCTTATGAAGACAGAAGCCCCAAGTGCCTTTCATCGCTAAAAGCAAAATGGTTTTTAAGTTGGTATTTGCCAGGATTTGATTCCCGTTTGCGAATGAATTGGAGTAAATATTATTTCTCGTAAAAATCTTATTTATTAAGAGTAGCATGCTTGTTTGACCTATAATAAAATTATAAAAGCGATATCGGTTATATTTACTTTTTCATTTCTTTCTGGTCTGCATAGTCCTAAAATTTAACTCGAACACCGCAAGAAAGCAAAACTTGGTGTTATCTACAAGCCGTGAGTTTTTCCAAATTCGAGGTGATGTATAGATGGCGTACACATTCAAGGTGGTGTATAAGAGCGGCCGACTCCATGCCGACGCAAACAGTCTATCACGTCTTCACCTAGCCACCACTGAGTATGACGCCGACAACATCGACGACTACATCTGGTTGTGGTTGCAGAGTTTCTGGACCTTGAAGTGTTTAAATCGGAACAGCAAATGAATCCGGGTCTCAAGCCTCTCTAAAACGCCCCACAGACCCGTCGGGATTCTGGCCGTTTTTGTGCACGTGATGGTATCCTGTTGAAGAGGAACTATTCGTCAGTGGGCCCGCGTAGTTTCCCACAGCCTTTATTCGTCTGTTTTGAACGTACTGCATGACGATGCCACTTCTGGTCATCCCGAATCGGCTCGGATGCTCCGCCGCGCACAATAACGCTTTTATTGGCCTAAAATGCGATTTACCATTGAAAAATATGTGGCCAGTTGCACACAATTGCAACGTCATAAACATCTTACTGTTGCTCTCGCTGGGATGTTGCAACCTCTGGCACCTCCCAGCGTGCCCTTTGAGCAACTCAGCATCGACCTATTGGGTCCATTTCCAATATCATGATTTGGCAACTGCTGGATTGTGGTTTTTGTCGGTTACCTTACCCGCATCTGCGAAACGGCTGCTATTCCATCAGCCAGAACTCATTATGTCTTGCTGTTTCTGCTCCGCACACAGATCTTAGGCCATGGCGCACCGCTGGTTATAATAAGTGGCTGGGGCCGTCAGTTCACGGCGGATGTTGTCGAGGGACTCCTGGGTCAATACAATGTCCAACACATTTTCGCCACTCCCCACCCTACCACCCGCAAACGAACGGTTTGACACAGCGCATAAACAGGTCGTTGACAAATATGCTTTCAACGTACGTAGCCGCATCATCACAAAAGCTGGAACACAGTCCTGTCTTTTGTTACAATTAATGCTTTTATATAGCGACTCATGAGACACTTTCTTGACACATGAGACACTCTGAGACACATGAGACACTCTGAGGCTTTCTTCGTATAGAAGAAAACCTCAGAGTGTCTCATGTGTCTCAGAGTGTCACCACCCAGTCACCACGCTGCACCCAGGACACCATATTGCCATTTTCACTAAGTGATCAATCCTGCATCGCCAAGATGCTGTGCCTTGCAGAAGAAGCTTGGCGAGCGGAGCGCCTGCGGACTATTGCTTCGCAAGAGCGCTCCAAGAAACGCTGCGACGAGTGCCGTCGACACGTTACATACGTTCCGGGTGATGCCTGGCTTTAGCGACCGCTACGATGACGTGACCTTCACCAGAAACTGTTGGCCGACTACAATGAGCCCAACGTTACTATTACCCGAATCAGCGATGGGCCCTACGACATTGCACACCTCACTGCGACAGGTCATCGCTAAAAAAAAAAAACTATTGCACGTTGTGCGCTTGAAGCCCTGCCACCCACGTGAGATCTGTTAACTCGCCTGGTGGGCTCTGTCTGCTCAGGAACAAATGTAACGGCCTGCAAAAGAAGGTGAAGAGCTATGGGATAGAAAAGAAGACAAAGTATTGTGGTGCGCCTGAGACGACTGACTGCTGACGCGGTGCCTCTGACGTCCCATACGTCCCGTTTGGTTCGAAAGCTTCAGCGTAACAATATATATATATATATATATATATATATATATATATATATATATATATATATATATATATATATATATGTATATATATGTGTATATATATGTGTATATGTATGTGTATATAAGCTTTATGCGCCTAACCACGTGACCAGAAGACTGATTCACATAAGCACGAGTGCTGCTCGGAGCCTCGCAGAGCTATGGAAGAACCGGTATAAGGTACAAGTCATTGGACTGTGCATCGAAGACGCAAGGCTGAATCTGACTGCCCTGCTGATACGTGCCCTTTAAACTTGGACATATTAAAATATCGTGGAATAAACCGGTGGTATTTCCTTGACGTAATTAAGAGATATCAACCGAAAAGTGCGACAGATACTGCGCCTGAATTCCTTTCCTCAAAAACTAACCTAAACGAATATATGAAAAATGTCGCGGAATGAAAAGGGGTGTTACGAAGGCATCTGCTCTCCCGAGGCAAAATTTGAGCTTTTTAGAATTCAGAATGTTTGGCTCTATCCTCGGCGCTATTTTCCTTAGCATGCTTGGCTTGAAGTTAACTGGCCTTTCGGGACAAAATCGCTCCAGTTTTCAGAGAGAATGAATATTCAGCACAATTAGGCTCTAACGCATTTGAATTGATGGAGATATAATTAAAAAACATGTTGCCTCGTCAGAACCTAGAGAATAGATTTTGTGAGTGGGCATCATTATCATTGCCCTTAGCAGGAAAAGTTATGAAATACGAATTAAAAGCAAACAAGAATATAAGGACCGCGAAACTATTATTGACGTGTTTGCGATATCTCAGGCTATTTGATTATGTATTTTTGAATTCTCTTTATTGTTGAGCTCCTTAGCAACTTCAATTCCTTGATGCTCTTATCCTGCTGAACAACTGAAGGGCTGATTCGTAGTATGTCAAGGACTACAGCATAGAGTTCGTATGCTTGAAGTGCGATACTAAATAAATGATTACACAGAGTCGGTCATCTACACAGGTGAGGTTCTCAGCTACTTAAGTGCGGAAGGAATATCGCGGCGAAAACGTGATATGGGACATAAATGTATTGTCTTGAACTTATGAAGCTGGTAATGCCTGGTATAGTTAGGGCCCCTTGGGTCATACTGCATTTCAATGCTTGGCATTTTTCCAACACTGAAAGTAGGTTGTTAAGTTTTAACAACTCTCACCAAGATTTGATGTTTCTACCAGCCTTTATGCTTAGTGCCCACTGACATTCGCCCTGTCGAGCAAATCAATGTTGGAACATTTAAAATGTGCCCTGCAATGCCGCATGGTGAAAAGAGGGACTTTCATTTAGGGGTGTAGGATTTTGCAGACACCTTGTAAAGAAATGAACTGGCCTCTGATGGGATGTACTTAAGCCCTAATATGAGGCTAATGTTCTAAGAGCAGAGCAAAAAAGTAAGGACATAGTTTTGTACAGTGGCAGATTGCCACTTTGTGCCTAATGGCTGACGTGGTGATGTTCTAATTTACTCTTGGACAGGGCGTTAGCTATCTTCATTCTCTACATATAACAAAGGGATGAAATTAACTCACGCGTACGCAATTGAATATTTCCAGCATTTGATTATAACTGATAATGTACTTCTTACGCCACCTTGCCCCGTCGTGGTGGCGCAGTGGTTAAGATGCCCGGTGCCTAATAGGCTGAAAACTGTTGAAGGATATCGTTCAATTTCCCTCTGTAATGTTGGTTACAAAATTTTTGCCAAGGCTTTTTGTTGTCGTCTGCAGCTGGTCATTATCGACCTATAGGTTCGTATCAGGTATCTGATATCAGGTGGCGCAGTATTCAAACACACGTCTATATTACACGTTCAGTAATGGCGACAGTACCAGATGAGACAGGCCAAGTCGCTCTGATTCAAATTGACCTGAAAAAGGCGTTTGATAAAGGTCGGCACGATTTCTTGTTCGCGGTCTTGCAGCATGCGAACATTGGTGACCTTTAGCTCAAAGCCATAAGGATGTGTTATATGAACTTGTATGCAAGACTAATTGTCAATCAGGACCTAACGAAACCAATACCACTGGAATAATCTGGTCGTAAAGGATGTCCACTGTCTCCACTATTGCTTGTCTTATACCTAGATACCCTCGGTCTCAGTATGAATAACTCTGCAGCCATCCGTGGTTTCTCTCTAGCTCAATGTGAAGTTAAGATTATAGCCTATGCTGGCGATATCGCCCTCTTTTGTTCTGACAAAAAAGTGTACTTGAGACTTTACACTTGACTAAACAGTTCTACGATGTATAAGGCGCGGCTCCTAATTTACATAAATTCAAAGGCATTCGATTGGGCCATTGGGGCACTAGATCAAGCCAGATTGGAGGCAAATACTGGGACTGTAGTCCTCTTCAGTACATAGGTGTTCCGCTGCGCCAATTTCGCAACCACCCAGCCTACTGGCAGTGACAAATTGTACCTATGCGGCAACAAACAGTTCAGTTCAGTTCAGTCGTTCAGTCGTGTCCGAGTCTTCGTGACCCTATGGACCATGTCCCGCCACGCTTTCCGGTCTCTCACTATCTTCCTAACATCACATAACTTCATCTGCAGTGCCTCGAGGATGCCATCTAACCATCGCGTTCGCTGCTTACCCCTTCTCCGGCGACCCTTAACCTTTCCCAACATCAAATCTTTCTCCAGCGACTCCTCTCTTCTCATCACATGACCAAAGTAGCTTAGCTTTAACTTTAGAATTTGACCCTTCAATGAGCAATCAGGGTTTATGGTCGATAATATCGACTGATTTGATCTTCTGGCAGTCCAAGGAACTCTCAAGAGCCTTCGCCAGCACCACAATTCAAACGCGTCAATTCTTCGTCGGTCAGCCTTTTTCACAGTCCAACTCTCGCATCCATACCTCACAACTGGAAAGACCATAGCACGAGTTATACGAATCTCGGTTGGCAGACTAATGTCTCTGCTCTTTACTAGGCGGTCAAGGCTAACCATTACTCTTTTTCCCAGAAGCAGGCGTCTCCTAATTTCATGGCTGCAGTCTCCTTCCAAGGTAATCTTGGAGCCCAAGAAGAGAAAATCTGTCACAGCTTCCACGTCTTGTCCATTGATGCTCCAGGACTTGATAGGGCAAGATGCCATGATCTTTGTCTTTTTAATGCTCAGTTTAAGCTCAAACTTCTCACTATCTTCTTGTACGCGCATCAGAAGTCTCCTGAGTTCCACTTCACTTTCTGCCATTAAAGTGGTATCATCCGCATATCTAAGGTTCTTGATACGTTTTCCAGCAGTATTCACTCCAGCTGAAGACTCGTCCAGACCGGCCTTCCTCATGATGCACTCTGCGTATAGGTTAAATAGGCAGGGCGGCAGTGTGCAGCCTTGCCTCACTCCTTTCTCAATCGGAAACCAATCAGTAAGACCATGCCCAGTTCTGACTGTGGCCTCTTGTCTTTCATACAGGTTCCTGAGGAGACAGATGAGGTGAATTGGAACTCCAATCTGTTGGAAAGCTTGCCACAATCTGCTGTGATCTACGCAGTCAAACGCTTTCGCATAATCAATAAAGCAGAAGTATATGGGTTTCTGGAACTCTCTTGCTTTTTCCATGATCCAGCGAAGGTTGGAAATTTGGTCTTTAGTTCCTCTGCCCTTGCGAAACGCAGCTTGCACGTCCGGAAGCTCCCGATTCACATACTGCTGCAGCCTACCTTGGAGGATTTTCAACATCACCTTGCTAGCATGCGAAATAAGCGCGATCGTGCGGTAGTTGGAACAATCTTTGGCACTGCCTTTCTTTGGAATGGGAATGTAAACTGACCTCCTTCAAACCTGTGGCCACTGCAGGGTTGTCCAAATCTTCTGATATAATGTATGCAGAATGTTAACAGCGTCACGGTTGAGGTTTTGAACCAACTCAGCTGGAATGCCATCAATTCCGCTAGCTTTGTTCTTAGCAAGGCTGGCTAAGACCCATTCAACTTCACTCTTCAGAATGCCCGGCTCGAGATCACAGGCTTAGAATGGTAGGAAACTCTCAGTGATTGCTAGGGCTCAGGTCTGTAACATAGTTTTGTTTGCAAAGCTTGCGTATGTCCTTCAGGTCCTACATTGTGCGAGGGGGAAGGTACAAGTAATACACAGAATATTTGCAACATTTCTGCGGCGTGACAACTTGTTCCTTCCCCTTGAGTCTGGTGGAGTGGGTTTTGTTTATTGGTTTGTGCATCAACTTGTATCCTGTTTTCTTTTTTTCAATTCGGCAAACCACCCGTTTCTTGTAGCTGTACTCATTAAGTGTCATAGTACTCATTTGCCTTATCTTATTCGCACCGACTGGGCAGGCTCGTTAGGGGCTTTTATGGGGATTCCTTAAGGAGGTTGCTGACACTTTCAATTTTCTCACTGTGCGTTTCTCGATAGATTACCTGTATAGCCTCCCGAGAAAGCAGATGACCCAGGTTCCCACTGCGGTTTTGTTCCCTACACTGTTGTATCAGCAGCCTTGTTTCCGGGTTTTGGACACCAATGTTCTAAAGCGTGTTAGGCGATTGTGCATTCAGGCAGCCAAAAAAACGTTCTTTTTCAAACTACACACAGCGACGTTGCCTGTGAAGACATTTTTTCATATTAGGGAGATCTTTGTCTCCTGGACGGTGAATTGCATACATGAGAGAATAGCTTTATTCTGGGCCTTGATGCTAGAATCGTTTGGGGCATATTACAAAAAACTCTTAAAAAGTACATTTCAATTACACCGTATACAATTACTATTTTGCCTTATGATCTATTTCAGTTGAGGCCTGTTCAGTCTTTTGAAAAGCCATACAATGGACAGGCATGCCGAGCCACCAAGATTGTTCAAATCTCCGTTTTAAAAGCAGTGTGCTTTGGTGAGGAGTGTATATGCTGCACTTGAAGTACCTCTAAACTAGCTGCCGTACCTAGATGCATGTGTGCGCCTCCCAGAATTTTCATGTTTTGATGGTGATGCATTGTCGGGCTAGAAATATGGCAGGCTCGTATTAAGCAGCTCGGTAACTTCAGACATGAACAAGTTTAAGTAAATGGAGTTTATCTTTTTATTTACGGACGTTTTCCAATGCAATAAATAAATAAATAAAGTTGCAGTGAAATAAAGTTACAGTGGTGCAGTATTACCATCCCGAATCGCTTCTCATAGAAGACAGTTTTCTTTTAAGCTAAACGCTGCATGAGGTGGGCCTTCGTTCTTGTACTGGGTGATAGACATGAGCGATAGATGGTCGCGTGACAGCGTTCTCTGAAGGCTACCAATTAATGGTACCCAGTACGACTTGTAAGAATTCACACCTGATTTCACTGCACTGGGACACTACGACTTTCTGCTAAGTCTAGGGATCAATGTTTTCAAAGGAACCACGAACAGCGGCACAACGACGAAAGCTTCGAGAGGCATAACTCAAACGCACTCTACCAACTTTTAGTGTGAAAACGAAGAGCCAGAATTCTTATTGCACATGAAATCAGATGTGAGAATTATGCCCCAACTAGGCACACGAATTGTAATTCTGAGATCTTGAAGAAACTAAGGTTATGGGGGCAACGTAGCTGACTCCGTAAATACTTAGCGCCTAAGGTTAGTTAACCAGCTATGGCATAAGGCTGTACAGGAGCGTCTTAGTTTATCCCTCATTATATATTTCCTAAATTGTCTGGAATTTTAGCAAATAATATAAAAATTGAAGGCCAAAAGAAGGAAAATGGTAATTTTTTTTAATGTTTCGCTGAGACTTGGCCTTTATCAGTACCCCATGCCTTATTGCTGGAAGGCTCGTCAAACAAGCATGACTCTTGGAAAACAGCAGGAGCTTAACTCGAGACCACAGCTGGTCGCCAACGTTATTGGGGTCCTATACTAAGACTTCACCAGGTACTGGGAAGATATTTATGTTGTTTCTCAATAATGTTTTTTCTCCTGCTTTCCATGACCTACGCTTCGCGTTAAATGATTTTCATGCCAGAAACTGCATTACTTTAACTGGTTTAGTGACAACCTGCACGCCGTTTATTCTATCATTATGTGTCTGTTTTATATTCAGAATGTTACACCGCTGTTATCATCACTTATTGATTGTTATTTTCCGTTCTTCATCCTCATTATCACATTGCGTATCTGCCCACGCATTTACAGGAATGGCTAGTCTCCGCTGTTTCTTTGCTTTCCTTTCTTTAGCGTCTGATAAAGCTCCTAGCAGTTTTGTGAATGGTTGCTTTGTTTAATCTGGCCTCCGTTACTGTGCCACTCTTTAGGCTTTTGGCAGTGTTTATTCAGAGAATTATTCTGATCACTGTATGCTACCGTTCAAACGTTCTTGTGCGAATGGCAAAGATGATTGAGCTCTTGAGTTTCAAGAACGCTATTACACATTTTTTAGGAGATCATTTTTGAACAGGAATTTGCTTGAGAACACAAGTTTTGCATTTTTAGACACTTGTGCATAGCAATAGCTGTCTCAGTATCCCTCTTGCAACGCCTTTCTTCTGGGAGCCATTTTTACGAAGCAGCTAATGGTATTTTTGTGGCAGCCTTAACTGGGTCGAGCGCAGGACAAGCAGAAAAAGGAAGGCTTGGTTGCTCATCGGAAGGTTACACTATTGCCATCAATATGTTCACGATACTTTCACTGCCACCTTCATCCCTTCTCTTACGGCGCGGTTCGGGTGTCCACATAGCAAGTGTGACAGATACTGCGCCTTTCCTTTCCTGTGAACCAATTATTATTATTATTATTATTATTATTATTATTATTATTATTATTATTATTATTATTATTATTATTATTATTATTATTATTATTATTATTATTATTATTATTATTATTATTGATGGTATGCGTCGGTACATACCTTTGCATACTCCTACGCGTAGAAAGTTCCCTTCCTGGTTTTGAAGGGAACTAAAAACGGCGTTAAAACTCAAGGAACGGGCCCATCGTGAAGCGAAACGCCCTGGGTTTCATAATTGGGCAGATGAGTTTCGCCGCTTGCGTTCTCTTTGCAAACGCTTATACAAGCGGGACTACGACTCCGATCTTGAGTCTTTAGAGAGGAGTGCCTCAAATCGTCCTAGTCAGTTCTGGCGTCCTAGTCAGTTCCAATAAATCAGATTTGAGTATCAGCTTAGTTGCCTCTCAGGGGTCGGAGATTCGGAACGTTGCCGGCAGTTTTGCCCAACATTTTTTTTCCGTTTACAAACATCCACATTGTGATTCCGTTGACCTCCCATCTGGTGTACTAATTCCGTTCTCTTTGATGAGGAGTTGATAACTGAGAGTCTTAAGCGTTTGAGAACATCTTTGTCTTCTGGAACTGATGGCATTGCAGCCGCCATAATAAAAGCCTTCAGCTATATCTTTGTACCAGTACTGACTTTCATAGTTAATAACTGTTTAAAAATGCTGCCTTTCCTCGAGGGTGGAAAATGGCACGCGTGTTTCCTGTCTTCAAGTCTGGAAACAAATCTGATGTTTCTAATTATCGTCCGATTTCTCTTCTATGTGCAATCTCTAAGCTTTTCGAATTAGCTTTGCACAGCGTACTTTCCTTTTGTCTTAAACATATATTAGTACCGAATCAACATGGCTTTATGTCGGGTCGCTTTACTTCTACCACCCTAGTCACGTTTATGACGTATGCCTCTGCAGCAGTCCTTCAGAGGGGTCAGGTCGACACTGTGTACTGTGATATGAGCAAAGCTTTCGACGTTGTTACTCACTCACAACTTCTTGAAAAGCTTCTACTCTCTGGAGTCGAAGTCTCACTCGTAGCCCTCCTATGCAACTCTCTCCTTGGTCGCTTCTGCTTTGTCCGTGTAAATGGACAGACCTCTTTCGTTTACCCTGCAACCAGTGGAGTTCCTCAGGGTTCTATACTAGGCCAGCTTCTCTTCTCCGTTTTTATTAACAATGTTTCCTCGGCGATCAAGAACTCCTCGGTTCTTCTTTATGCTGATGACATAAAAATATTCAAGGTAATACATTCTTTTCAGGATTGCTTGTTGTTGCAATCGGACATATCTGCTTCTTCTGATTGGCGTGCGAAGAATCGACTTACCCTCAATTCTTCCAAAACTAGGGTTGTCTCCTTTACTCGTAAAACACATAGCTTTCTCTACCATTATTCTGCGAATTCTGTGCTGTTCGACAGGGTTGATGAAATTAATGACCTTGGTGTACTTTTTGACCGCACCCTCAGCATCTCCTCTCAAACGCATTGCTCAGCGGGCTATGCGCACACCCGGATTCGTTTGCAGACTTTCGAGAGAGTTCCGAACTCCACTTCCGTTCTTAAAACTGTACCTGTCCATATCCTTGCCGCTCTTGGAGTACGCGTCGGTTGTTTGAAAGGGCACTTGCAAATCGAACTTGCACAAGGTTGACAGAGTAGAAAAAAAGTTTTACGGATATTTCATTATCGCTTTCCTTGCGCAACTTCCTCCTCTCGCTCCACCAGGAGCGCCCAACTGAATCTTCCTACTCTTCGCTGCCGTCGTATCAGAGTTGATATCATTTTTCGGTACAAACTCCTTCATGGAGGAGGAAGAAGAAGTGGAGGTTTCCGAACGTCTGAAGCTAGCGCTCTTCCACTTTTCTGGATTTTATATCGCTGTGAACTATTTGTGATCTCGACATCCTTCGGGATGGCGGGCGCACGACCCTTGCGCCCACCCGCCACCATCGAACAGGCTACAGCGTACTCGACGGGTCACCTTGACGTCGCGGACGTGGAGCTTCCAGACTCGGCAGATGACTCCACCGTGACTGAGATGGATTCCGACAACGGCTACACGCCTGTACAGTCGCGCCGCCTGAAAAGGAAGCTGCGCCGGACATCAGTAATGAGTGAGACACCAAAGAAGAATGCTGAAAAGCAAGGGATCTTTTCCGTGGCCTTCGTACCAACAACGGCAACGGCGAATCTGAATGTGATAAACAGACAGCACCTGACGCAGTTTTTCGACCAGCTGGTTCCCGGTGAAGTTGACGAAGTCAGAATTAATCCCTGGAAGAATGTCCTGACCGTGGATGTCAAATCTCAGGCTACAGTGGACAAGCTGAAAGGAATTGGTGCGCTAGGCAACATGCCGGTCCGTTCCTTTCTTGCACATGGGAAAAAGACTACTGCAGGTGTAATCAGCGACGTTGACCCCGAGATAAGTGAAAGCGATCTCTGCACGCTGATCAAATCTACGGCGCGCATTGTGGATGTTCATCGATTCGGCCGCTCAAAGTGCATTAAATTAGTCTTTGAAACTGAATCCCTCCCATCACACGTTAAAGTGGGCTATGTGAGACACCCAGTTCGGATGTATGTTCCAAGACCTGTTCAGTGCCACAAATGCCACAAGATCGGACATGTGAGCGCCGTTTGTCGAAACGAGGTCTCCTGCCGTCGATGCGGCGGTACGCATCCTCATGAAGCATGCGAGACGGAGACTGTCAAGTGTGCGAACTGCTCGGGTGCCCATGAATCGACGGCTAAGGACTGCCCTAAAATTCGGGATGAAAAACGTATACTAAAAAAGATGGTGAGAGATAACTCGACTCATCAAGAAGCGGCCGCGTCTATTCGTCGTCGCAAGCACCGTTCCCGACGCCGACACAAGGAATCGGAAGGCAAGCCTAGCCGGGATAAGTCAACTTCAGAGTTAACGTCAGCTCAGGTGCCACAACAGATTGAGTCTAATCCCGCTAAGAGTACTCTTGCTGTAATGTCGCAGACAGTGTCACAGGCCAAGGATCCGACAGAGGCTGTTGTATTACCTACCGCCTCTGATGCTGAGTGGCCAGCTCTACCATCAAAGGCCAACGCCAGGCATAATCCCAGTTTGGTTGCCACACGTACTGAAAATTCCGACAACCCCGACAGCCAGCAGGTAAAAGAAATGCTGAAACAGCTGGTTCGTTCAATGCGGGTGCTGCTCTCCAGCATCAACACACAAACAGCAAAGTTTGCTGTTCAGTTTTTGGACGCATTTGAGCCGCTCTTGGCGGCATTGCAATAATTCACAATGGCGCAACAAACTAACCCCACCTCTGTGACGATGCACTTGCGCCGCAGTGTTGTGATGCAATGGAATGCTCGAGGCCTGCGTGGTCGGCTGAGTGACTTCCGACAGCGGGTACAGAAGTACCGTTTTCCTGTGATTGTGATCTGTGAGCCCAACATGCCGGCTGCTTTCCGCCTTTCTGGATATGTTCTGCTATGGTCTAGAGAAGCTAACGAAACAAGCAAAGTGCTGGTATGTGTACGCCAAGACATTGCGCACGTCCGCCATGCTCTGCAGCCCCACAACACGAACCACTACATTTGTTTGACGTTAACCCTGAAAGGACGAGTATGTTCTGTAATTGGCGCTTATATTCCACCGAGAAATGGCTTGGACAAATCATATCTATTTTCAATAATCCAGTGTTGTGCAGCTCCTCGTATTATTGTGGGGGACTTTAATGCTCACCACCCTCAGTGGGGTAGTGCAATAATGAGCAATAGAGGAAGAGACCTGGCAGACTTTATGCATACGCAAGATCTCGTCAATATAAACGACGGCTCACCGACGTTTCTACGCGGAACAACCTACAGCAGCTGCTTGGATGTGGCGTTTGTTTCCAGAAACCTCCATCCCTCCGTTTCTTGGTGTAGTGATGTGGAAACACATGGCAGTGATCACATACCAACGTACATATGCATCAAGTGGTTTGCACCTGCCACTTCACCTCGTGTGCAATACACAGACTGGCCCGCCTTTAGGGCAGCGGTGGAGACTTCCAGCGTGGACCTCCAGTCACCATCTCAAATAGAAGGACTCATTACTTCCTCTCTCAGTGAGAACACTCGCTATGTTAGTGTGCCGGTGTCAGTGTCCAGCATCGACGTGGAATTCGAGCGGTTTCGCGCGATCCGTCGGCGGGCTGAAAGGAAGTACAGAAGAACGAAATCCGCGCAAGATCTCGCACTTTCTCGCCGAGCTAGACGACAAGTTTTGCGTCACCTGGAGAGGTTAGGACGACAACGTTGGAGACAGTTCTGCTCATCACTGGATCCCCGTAAGCCCCTGTCGCGTATCTGGCATGTTGCGAGAAGCTTGCGCACACCTCCGCAAGAAAGGCACCCTTTTCGTGCCCTGGCCCTTTACCAACGCCGCAATGAAGTTGACGTAGCTGAAGATTTTTGTAAAATGGTTGTGGGCACAAACCAGGCACAGTTACCAATTTCAGAGGTTTTTGCACCACCTTCGCCGAATGATCAATACGACGTGCCCTTTACAATAGCTGAATTAGACGCCGCTCTTGCTTCTTGTCGGCATTCATCTGCACCTGGTCCTGACGGGATTACATATTCAACCTTATCGAACCTAGGCAAGGATGGTAGAACTGCACTACTTAATTACTTCAATGATATATGGGCTTCTAGTACTGTTCCTGAACACTGGAAAATTAGCCGCCTGGTTGCTCTTTTGAAGCCTGGAAAGCCTCCTCTCGAACTTACCTCATACCGGCCAGTTGCCCTAGCAAGCTGTGTTGGAAAAGTTATGGAGCGCATGGTGCTGGCAAGACTTGAGTGGTATCTAGAGAGTAATGATCTTTATCCGAATATGATGACTGGATTTCGCCGCGGACGCTCTTCCATTGACAGCGTCATCGACCTTGTGGCGACAGTAGAACACGAAAAGCGTCACCGTCGACTAGTAGCTGCTGCATTTTTAGATATAAAGAGAGCTTACGACAACGTCCTCCATGAAGCTATTCTTGATGGACTTGACGACGTGGGAGTTGGTGGCCGACTGTACTTGTGGATTGTAAGCTATCTCAGCGGCCGCTCTGTTTACATGACTACGCCTGAAGGAGATACTACCCACTTTCAGGTCGGTCGTGGAGTTCCACAGGGAGGAGTTCTCAGCCCAACTTTATTTAACGTTGCGCTAATTGGCCTGGTGAGTGAACTGCCAACTAACATCCACATCAGTGCATATGCTGACGACATCTGCATCTGGGCCTCTGGTTCGACGCGCCCACAACTACGTGCGAGACTGCAACGAGCTGTGTCATCAACATCGATGTACTTACGGCGTCAAGGTTTATTTTTAGCGGCAGAAAAGTGTGCAGTGATAGCGTTTACGGGAAAATGTGTCAGCCGCTACCCGATTACCCTTCATGGAGTCGTAATACCATACGTCTCCAGGCACAGATTCCTGGGAGTAATTATTGACCACCGACTATCTTGGTCGAAACATATTGCTATGGTGAAGAAGAGGCTAATTAATTTTTGCCATGTACTTCGTTACATAGCTGGCATCAAATGGGGTCCAACTGAGCGCTCCTTAATACGGCTTTACGAGGCTCTGTTTGTTGGCTACATCCGGTACAGTCTCCCAGTACTTTCTAGTATGAGCATTTCCTGCTTGCGGACTTTAGAGAGCGTGCAAGCGCAGGCACTGAAAATATGTCTTGGACTGCCCAGATGCACCTCTAACAAAGGCACAATTGAAGAGGCACACGCTCGCCCAATGTCCATATACTTGTCACACGAACCACTTCGTGTATATTTACGAGCACTTACAAGACACCGTTTTCACCCACTCAGCAAGATTCTGGATGAGAGGCCGGACTGCAGTTTTACAACTGCACTCCGCTGCCATCAGTCGCAAGTACCGACAGGATGTGCCCTCCCATATCGTCCCACCCAACCACCATGGACGATGGATAAACCTTTGGTGCACCTTCGTGTTCCCGGAATACTAAAAAAATCTATGGTACCAATTAGTGGACTCAAACAACTTACTCTGGCACACATCTGGTCAGAATATCCCAGTTATATTCACGTATACACCGATGGATCTGTGTCAGCACAGGCATCCGCTGCAGCTGTGGTCATACCAGCTCAGAAAACGACTCTGCATTTCCTTTTGGGACATAACTCTACATCAACCGCTGCCGAACTTGTAGCCATTCGGGAATCTATTCGCTATATATGTGGGGAACCACCTCAAAAATGGTGTATATTCACGGACTCGAAGACTGCATTACAAATTTTGGAAAACTTCTTACGCCACACTGCCTATCAGTCCCTGGCACTAAACATTACGGAGCTCATCACATCTGCCCAGCTGCAAGGCCACATGATAATGTTTCAATGGATTCCTGCTCACTGCGGCCTCCATGGGAATGAGCAGGCCGATGTTGAAGCGAAAAGCGCTCTCATCAATGGCTTCCAAACAGCTGTGCCTTTTTCAAGAGCGGATACGACGTGTCTTCTAAAGAGTTGTATGAATATTGCTACAGCGACTTACTGGGCTCAACCAGACGCCCGACACATGCGTCTAAGAAAGCTTGATCGAACATTTAAATTTACTGTTCCGCGTGATATTCCGCGTCATCAGGCATGCTTGATACATCGACTTCGTTTAAACGTGGCTTTCACGCGCAAGTACTTACATTTAATTGGACAGATGGACTCACCGGAATGTTTAACTTGTGGCATCCCAGAGACTGTGGACCATGTATTATTGGTGTGCCCAGAGTATGCGAACGAAAGAAATGTGCTAGCTGCTTCCTTGAAGCGTTTAGACAAGAGGCCTCTGTCGGAGGAACTGCTGCTGGGCGCTTGGCAGGACAAGGGGAAGGGCATCCAGGCAGTGCGCGCTCTTTGCCGTTATTTGAGCGCCAGTGGACTTGATTCACGTTTGTAAAGCAAGCTGCTGTGTCTGTATATATATTTCATATGCCTTCTCCCACATCGTCACCCATCATGACCTTCTTTCTTCTCTCCTTCCCCTTCCCCAGTGCAGAGTAGCAGGCCAGATTTGAATTATTCGGGCCAACCTCTCTGCCTTTTCCTATCAATAAATCCATCTATCTATCTATCCTTCATGGCCACATTATGTGCCCTCAGCTCTTAGAGTACATCCTACTGCGCGTTCCGCGAGAGAGCATGAAGAAATTCAGACCATTTCAAGTTTCTCCGTCTCTTCATTCCAATTCCCCTCTGGACAGAATGCAGTGGTTATTTAACTCTTTTTGTACTCACCTTGACATCTTCCAAAACTCGCTCTGTTCATTTATATTGGATGTTCGTAGCGTTGTATTCTAAATAGTACTTTATCACCTATAAGTGCAAATTTGTAGCCTAATATATTGTATTTACTTCACTTTTTGCTTTTCATCCTGTTCAATGCTGTCTCTATCTTGAACTGCTTTTTATCCGTTTCTTACCTATATTTCAACTTTAAACTTGATATTCAAATCTTACTGTCCCGTGTTCAATTCTATTTCTTTATTGTATTATTCTGTATTTCTAGCCTGTGTTTTAAGTACCACGCACTTGTTACGCCTGGAATGGTTGTTTACTTTATGTATATTCCTATATTACTATAATCAATGTTAGTTATTTGTTCTTGCTTTTCTTTCTCTCTATCTACCGTTCTTTTTTTTTCTTTCGTGATGTGCTCAACACTTCTCTCACTGTGTATATAAGTGATGCTACTCATTGATTGCTTTCTTTCCGTGATACTTTTCGTCTCAGTTTCATTTCATGTGTTATTTATTTCTTCTTTTGTATTCTCTCTGTGTGTGTAAACATGTTTGTGTATTTTCATTTTTGTTTCTCTTTTTTACATTTGTGCTGCAGCATGAAGACCACATGGTTGTTCCTGCGCACATTAAATAAAGATTGATTGATTGATTGATTGGTTGATTATTATTATTATTATTATTAATATTATTATTATTATTATTATTATTATTATTATTATTATTATTATTATTATTATTATTATTATTATTATTATTATTATTATTATTATTATTATTATTATTATTATTATTATTATTATTATTATTATTATTATATAATACTCGGCTGTCAATCACGATTAAAGGTGGTGTCCAAGAACGCTGGGCATTATCTAGTAGATTCGAAGTCGCTCCCATGAAGTCATATTGTTTGCTCGGATAGCCTTGTCCAGTCAAATCTCGCCTGGCAATAGCAAGCAGTATTTTGCTTCCATTCCTGACCCTGTATAAAGAGATAGATTTAGAGAGCCTGCAGAAGATGCACCACTCACTATGCGTGTTTAAAGCCGCAGGACACACAGCGAAAGCAAAGAAAATATTGAGTATTTTGAGAAATGCAAAGCAGGTTGTCGCCTCTAAACGAGCGCGCTTATAATGTGATTGAGCACATTCCACAGGCTGTGGTAATACGCCAGTTAGAAAGATAGCCTTTCAGAAATACGCCCTCATTAGCTTTATTCAATAATGGACACAGTGTTATTCGTAGCATAACTCCGAATCCTTTTGGTCTAAACGATGCTTGCCGCGCCGCTAGTAGCCACCGACGTTGCAAAGTTTTCTAGGCAAACTACTCGACTTCTGTTTCACGTAATGTGTGCAGGCTTCAGTACGCTTTTATTTTGTTTACGTGCGTGTTTAAAACAGATTACTGACCTTACTTCACCAACAGCGCTAGAAGGCGGCAGCAACGTAGTGGAATCGTTTTCGTCTGCGACTGCCCGTCATCAATCATCGTTTTCTTTTCATGTCCTCGTAGTTGAAAGTGGTCAATGCTCACTCACGCAACCCACACTCAAAGCCTATTCCTCCAAGCCGCGGAGCAGCTGGAAACGAGAACAAGCGAAAGTTGAAGAAGAAGGTTGAGGAGAATTTAGCAGGGGAATCGAGAGCAGCATGGGATGCAGACGACTTTGTGAACTTGAACACTAGCGAGCGGCGCTTCCAACACAGAATTCCCTTCTCCCGCACTTTATCTCCCCGACGCTTTCAATTGAAGCCTCCTTTTTATTCCCTTACCGCCCTCGGTGTCGGATATGATTGCATTCAAACCCCTTTTCTCCTCATATGCATGTATGCATATGGAAAACACATTGCGACTTCGCAGACTTGGACAGCAACCAAGGAATTCCGGCAGATCATAGCAATCGCCGCATAAATGTATGGAATACAACTGCGCAAAAGCTGAAAAGTTTCTGCCTTCTTCGGCCTTTCTTTAGCTGCTTGCGCTCGTCGACTTCACTCGGGAGCATCAAGGAAGCAGTGCGAAGCAGACTGGTTGGGTAGTGCGAACGAAAACGAACAACGAACCTTGGAGACGAAATTTCACGCAATTCTTCTGGAAATATGCGACTGTTAGGGAATTCAGTAAAACGCATGGTAAGTGGCATGAAGCCTGTGTGGCATAAACTCGCCGTAACATAAACACGATGCATACGGTGCACACAAAATTATGAACGCGACTTCTGATCGCACTATTGGAAGCCTAGCTGAGATTAAGATGAGTTAGGTCGACGTCACTGAGCAAGAGAAATAAAAGAAACAGGCCCCACGTTGAATCTACGTAAGATTACAATGCGTTTCTCCTAAACGTTCAGTAAATATATGCCATAGGTTAGACGGTTGATAGATGAATCCAATACCTATAAAGGTTGCTCAAGATGAGAAAAAGAATCTTCCCTAGTTGACATCTATCCTTAGGAAGACACGGATGAAGAAATGCATCTGGGTTTATCCTAATAAAATGAATTTCATGTCTTGTTCTACCAACTTAATGTTTAAATGTGATTGAAGGCAATTTTCGGTTAAACGGAGGTTCAAAAATATCCTCTCCGCACCAGAATTAAGGGAATTGTGATGCATCTTGGCGGCATGTGTTAGTGTGAACAAACCATGAAGCCAGTAGTCTGCCTCGACAATTGATAGTTAAGGCCCGTGTACTTCATTTTATAACCACTGCTCGCTTACAAGAGCTACTTTTTAGCGGCATTTAATTCAGTCATTTGAAGAAAATAATCTAATATTGCAGGCCAGCTTCATTTTTCCCCAAGAGAATATTTAGCTCTCGTTGTGATGGGGACGCTACAGTGAAGCGCCTGATATATATAGGAATAGGAAATTCGCAGATAGTACAGAGAGCCGAGAAGCAGCTCTTAGTGTCAACGCTGCTAAATGAGTGTCGGTGCGACTTCTGTTGTCCAAGACATTCTATAGTATCAGCATTTGCAACATGTCTCCTCTGATTTATAATAGGGCCTCTGGCCTATAACGGGAACTTCTCCAAGAAGGAAGCGAGAGCAGTAGCCCTTACATCTACTATTATCGGATAGGCCGAGAAGATATGTGGGATGACATAGACAGTGTGATAAATCAAGAAGTTAAATGAGAAATGCGCTACAAATGAATCATAGAATTGCCTTTTAGAAATTGTGGCGGGTTTTATCCTCCGAGAGTTCCTATCATTCAGGTGCTGCCGCTGTTCATACATAGGTCTTGCTACAAAATGTACAAATAATGCGGAGAGTTGGCAATAGATATCTGTGGCGAAGAAGAAAGTAACAAAGAAGCAAGGACTGACGTTTATAGGAACGAGTAAAATATTAACAATCAGGCGAAGCGAAACCTGACTGGGACGTACTCATAAGCGCAAGAAAATGAAGTTAAGATCCCAAATCAAGCAGCTTCATTCTATTCCTGAGATGCACTAACATTCAGAGTCTATGCAATTATTACCGAGCTTGTTTCTTTCTGTGGTACAGGTAATCCTTATGACAAGCTCGGCTCAAAGGTAATAATTTATTGCTCACAGCCCTTTTTTCCCCGTTTGAACACCTTCATATAAAAGAGAGAAGTGTTCGATAGGTGAATGCAAAAAAGCTTGCTCAAATTTAGGAATTTCGCCTATCATACCTGCTTGCTGGTTTCTTCATTTTTATGAATCGGAATTAGATGAGTCTTTCTTTACTATAATGCCATTACCTAAAATTATTCATATTTGTAAGAGGCGCACATTTTTGTGGGTGCTCTGCTTTTGTTATCCTTTACTTTATTCCTTAATTTATATAATTTGGCTTTTGAAACCTATAAAGGCTCACGAACGTCTGAAATCTAATAATACGATGCAAATAGAAACTTTTAGAGCATTCAGTACTTTTTTTTCTGCTTTCTCCCTTTTATTTTGCACTTTGGAGATATCACTGTGTAGCACCTTTGCATATCTTTTTTTTTTTTGCATTTCAGATAAAGTGGCCAGATCACTTTTGCAGCCCTTTTGAAAGCATTTTGGGACAAGAACCACGGTATTATTAAATAAAACTTTACTATGGCTTGAGTTCAATCTCAAGAATGTTCGGTTACAAGGTGTTCCTAGCATGCACTGAAAGCGTACCGCTACACAGTCGCTCATTTGCGGCTGAGCATTCTCTCTGAATGGAAATAGTTCCGCGTTTCTGCAGAATTAAAATAGTGGAAGCAGGGAAACAAACTTGCCCAACATCGAGAACAGCAAGCATAGGGCCCACATCGAATGCGATGCCCCGTTAAAGGCATCGAAGAAGCCTTTCTATTCGTTAATAGGATTTCCACATTGTTCACTGAAGGCTCGCTCATATTACAATGCATTATACAGATCTATCATAAAAAACTATTATAACAAGAGAAGTTGGTATCCTTCATTGGCGCGCATGAACACAGTCATGTGTTTCACCAGTAAAGGACTGAGATTTACCCTGTGGTGGGGTGACAGGCACCATTTTGTACCAGTACAATATTCTGCTACGACTTTCATACGGCAATTAGAAAGAGGCCTTTATGTACCTAATGACCAAGGTGGTAACATCGTTGAATATGATATTGTTTTCTAGTACGCACGTGGCGCAGTATCCCAAAGATAGCAATGAAAAACAAACAGCTTGATAAGCTCTAGAGCACACATCCCAAAGAAGATAATATAGAACAATGACGGTTTCCTCTCGCAAACAAATTTAGTCATGTCAACGAATGTGGCAAGCGATAATCAACTGTTAATTTGGTTGTTGCGCGGCCATATCAATTCGATTTGAGTTTGAAAAAAATGCGAATTAAATATATTCCCGCACACACCTGGGAACAGCCGTGCTAAATATTAGGTCGATGGACATTACGAAAGCGCAAATTAGTGGCAGCGTGTGGACTGCGATTTCGGCCGACTGACTGAAGCTAGAGGCGCCTTCAGTGGGCTTCTCATATGCCCTCGACAGAACACATTACAGGCCTGCAGTTTAAGACAATGCGTTTGGTCATATCGCACATAGAGTCTCCTAAACTTCTAGCTTACAAACGTCCCCTTCTTGAGTTATGAATAGAGAAGGGTCATACGCCGCCCTTTTGTCCCCGAAGGCATTCATTGTACTCGTACACGCGTGTCTCGGAGCATTACGGGGAAACATGTGGCCGCCAGTTCATTGTCGGCGCCTTACAGTTTTTAAATACTGAGCCGCAGCTTGGTAATAGATAGAGCTTTCACTTGTATTGTTCGAGAGCACTTGCGTTAATTCTACGGCGAAACCCGTCCCCCTAAAACACGAAATTTCATTATTGGTAGAGGTACTGGTGGAGTCGTAGGGGCCTTAGGAGTGGCGAATCGGTCTAGTGGCTGCGTGAGTGACTGTGAAAGGCGCTTGGATCAACGTGGAGAGAGACACGCATACACCGACGAGATCTACTTCCAAGATACTCATTTATTGTAAACAGTGTGCCCTGTATACAAGCCCACAAGCAGCGGGTCAATACCAACATTAACAATGCCCGCCCAATATTGTAATGCTATAATAAAGAACGCAAGGTTTCTTTTCGATTATGAAATGGACGGGAAGGTGCCGCAGTTAATTTCAATTGATTCTCTTTTTGTGCTTTGGGGATCTGTCGATTTAGGCGATCTTGACTTCTCAAATAACGTTTAGCACAGGTTAAGGTGCAGAATGAAGTAGCGGCACTTTATTACTTTTATTCACCAGGTAGGCACGTAGTGAAATTCTTACATTGATGTGGTGTTCGCGCAGCGACTCGGTGAGACAGGCCCACTCTGCAACACATACTGCTTCGACACGATAGCGATAAGCAGAAAACGCCAACTCCACACTTACCATGCGCGTTTTCGACCTTTTACCGTAGTGTCGTTTGAAAGAACCCTGATGTATGGTCAACCGTAAATACTTTGTTTGTTAAATGAGTATGGAGCAGTAGGCGCAGCCTGCACTTCAGCTTATTCCCAGTCTGGTTTATATAGTAGCGCTTAAATTATATAAATATAGTAGCGCCTAAATATTGTTACGATAGTCTGTTTGCACTAAATTTTCCACGGGGCCACTGTAATAAATTAACTTCGTAAAATTTTTACGAAAATTTGTTGAACAAAAGGAAATAAGATTAATTTTCGAAACAGCGGTATATTTATTTTTTACTTCAATTGCAGAAAATCATATTATAGAAAAACGCTGCTCGCCATGCTTAGCATTGAGAACGTTAAATGGCTGAACAATAGTTGCTTGGTAACAAATTTTAATACTATTTACTATCGTGATATGAGGCACTCAAATTTCACGCGAGAAAGTATCAGTTTAAAACAAGCCTCTTGATATGGCATTTTGTCCTTGCATTTTTAACTAAAAAAGATATACTCTGAATGCCCATCGCCCACCCACTTATTGCCAACAAATGTCAAGAGCACAACTTAAGCCTTGAAACGACAGCTGGCGATGATTCTTCTACCAGTGCTCCATCGCCGTCTGTGTGGAAACATTTCGTCTGACGTTAGCTAGAAAACGAAGAGTAATCGAGCATCTTCTTTCACGACGCAATGCTGATAGGCCATTAAAAATCAGGCACGACGCTCTCTCGTGACCCGGAGCAGTGTTATATATTTCTAAAAGACATTCATCTTGACCACTAGCGTAAAACAGACACGAGAAAAAGAAAGAGATAACGACAAGAGCCCATTTATTGGCCACTTAGCTGTTTAATGCTTGTCCTGAAGATGAACGGTAACCATTTTGCTAAACATAGCGTGAAGCTAAATTTAAAATCACTTATAGAACGTAGTTTGCTTAAAACCTGTAGCTCACACTCTCGCTGTTCTTTCTTTTAGCAGCGCCAGTTGCATGTTTCCTATGTTGCCTGTCCGATCTGTCTCGCTTGTTCAGTTAATTAATAAACAGCTTCTGGATTAACCCTGCTTCCACCACCATTTTATTTAAATTAACCTCCACGTTTCGAATTTGTGGGTGCACTCCCCATAAGTGTACTCGTCATTGATTTTGTTATATTTAATCAGTGCATTCCTGTATTTCAACTTTGATAAGTGCGACAAAACGCTTTGAAGGAGCACCGTCTTTTCATGGAATTACTGAAGCATTTTCAAGTTTGCGTGTTTGTTTTGTTCAAATTATTACTTCGTCCAGCGATGAGTTTTTTATGAACAGGTCCCCTGCTATTCGCTCCACACTTATCGTCAGACATCATATCAATAAGTACAGTCGTGAGAAAACGTGGCATACAACACGCAGTCGGTGGTGGATAACTGAAATACTGCACCGAATTGCTATCTAGCGACAGCAACAGGGACAGCGAAAGCGGCTCATGCATGTCGCAAAATGGAGCAAATGTCTTGATCCCAGATTTTGCTGGAAGGGGTTGCAATGTCGTTTTCCCAAGCTTCGCCACTGGCTGCGTGTTGTACACCACTTTTGCTCACGACTGTATACATTTGACCTCTTCTGAAAGGCTTCTGCAGTCTTCCTGCATCCTTTTATCCGAACGAGAGAAGGCTGTCTTTCATTACAAGTGTGCCGCTTTCTCTACACCTTGATATCCCTGTTTTCTATGCTGTCATGGCGAGATAAAATATTGCTTGGCTCAATGCTTCAGCACCTGCTTTTGAAGAGAGCATCATCACAAAAACGAAATGTCGAGAAAATTTCCTTGTCACATAAAAAGCAGCAATATTTGAACTGGTTGCGAAAAGCTAGGTCACAGTAATGCTCAAATTAGGAGTTTGAGTCAATTCAATATGCTAGCAGTACCACCAGATATTGAGCGCTAACTGATTTTTTTCTTAAGTACAACAGAGATATATCCCTGATAAAACTAATTCATTGATTATATATATATTAGCGTTTAATTTTGAATGATGAGTCTCATGTCAAGAGGACAGTCAAAATATGCCCATATGATAACTATAAGCAGCAGCGGAGGTTCACTCGATCGGCGTTTTTTTTTTTCGGTGCGAATATGTGTTGTAAACATATTCTTCATTACTGCATCTCCTTGTTTATATCCTCCATAGAACTAAAGAATAGGCGAAATCCGTCAAATAAAGTTTTTCTTCGCACAAAACTATACAAATTCTTATATAGTTTTGCACACATTTTAAAGACATTTAATAGTAGAACGACCGCGCATATCGAAAACAAAATCAGCACAATGTCAGTTGCTAAACTCAGTCCTTGCGGAGACATTTAGTTGCTAGCTTCACTTAGGTGTAAGGGTTCACAATCCTGCAACACCTTCATCTTGAGAACACGTGCTCGCCTTAGCAACTATGTAAGGCTGCGAATAAACCACAGCGAAAAACGCCCGCTGGAAATGCAGCAAAACGCTGTTAGGCTGCCTCTCTTACAACTGCAGTCTTGTTGCCCACAATAACGAAAAGTTATTCTGGCGGTGCTGGCACCATGCCGCAGGATAAGAAAGACTATACCTATAGTCCCACTTCTTCATAGCTAGGTGCACTCGAGCACGAAGAACTTCTACTAGTCTATTACTACCCAGCTTCTCTTATTTTCTACTTCAACATAGAATTAGAACACCGACACATACGGCCGCCCAAGACATTCTTGCAATAATCATGGGAAAAAATACAAAATTAAATGGGTGTCATTCATACTTGCTAAAGAAAGCACTGACCCGTTACGTCGGGGCAGTTTGTATCGTACAGCCCATGCGCTTAAGAGCGCCGTGACATGCGTGCAAGAAAGTTACCGAACAGCCAATGTTTGCAAGCGTAAGCATTGTTTATTTTTAGTTCATTTTTTTTCAAGGTTTATATATGCCTCTTTTGGGATAGGGCATAGGGCTATCATTTGCATGCCAGTCTTACAAAGGACCCAACATGATTTATTCATAAGTTCCGAGAATCGATGGATTGGAAGAAAGACCCAAAGTTTAAGAATGTGTAGCTAAGGGAAATCTGAAACAGCTGTGCTCGACAAAAGCGGAACACTCGACGCTCCAGGCTGGAGGATAGCAATCGCATAAAGAGCATAGCACAAGAGGCCTTTGGCAGAGTGAAATGGCACGGACGCTGCTACAGCAACGCGTGAGGTCATATGGAATGCAAGACGTTACTGGCATTGCAAACCAGCGAAATAGAGCTTTTCATGAGCGCTTTTGTGGGCCTGTGGCCCACAAAAGCGCTCATGGCCATCCAAATCCGAACAATGTCTTTTGATTCTTGAGATGGTTGTTTCCGCTCGGGGAGTATACACCGAAAGCAAAACATTGAGAGTGGGCCACGCGCTGGTCCCTATCTCCGCCCAGTAGCACGCGGATGGCATTATATAATGGGTCGTCACGAAGATAAAGTACTTCGCATGACTGCAGTTGCAGCTTTTGTTAGAGTTATTGTTCAATGAGCGCTACATAATGTAATCGTGTGCATAAGTATGGCACATTCAACATCATTCGTCCTTTTGTTGTTTCAATGAGAACAAAACCCCGCATCGATTTTTCAATTTTCCGCTAAAAGCAGTGTCACAGGCATCAAGTCAAATATATTTTTCGCTAAGTTAATGACACCACTACAACTTCTACATGTGGGGCAACAGGGAAAGCAATATCGGTTACACTTTTGTATTTTATACGAATGTACTTCCATAATTTGTGTCGTTCTATTATAACGTGGATTAGAATTGCAACCATTGCTACGTGAGTGAATGAGCCAGAAAAGTTCATCATTTCGCTGCGCCTCGCAAATTCCTTAATGAAATCACTTTTATCTCCCTTTTTTTGTGCAATATGCCGACCCTAGCTATTTGCAGCTGTACCTGAGATAGAGCGCCTTTTGGGGTTGTAAGCTATATCAGAAATATGCTTCTTGCTTCGAGGGGCATTACTGTTCCATAGAGTGTACAGCTCCTTCCATCAAAATTCAACCGCCGCTGCCGTTGACGGCGTCCGGTAAAAATACTGATTGGTGGAGAGGTTCGCGGCTTCACGAACACAAAATCACAAGCGGGAATTTCAAACAGCGCACATTGAAATGAAGCTATGGAATTGGGGAAGTGTCTAAATGAAGGCTAATCGCTAGGAAGCTCCTCTAGGGGTGTACCTCAGAAAGTAGAACTAATTAAATGATATCAATGTGTCGACATTCGGCTTGAAATCCAATAACTGTGCATGCGTATGGAACGACGCATTGATCTCGAAGGGTTGTTCGTTGGTACCAAGTGTGTGAGAGGGGATTTATTGAAGTAAACTAGTAGGGGTGCGTGTTACTTATATATCTGTGTTTGGAATGTGTACTGACGTTGCATTAATATTATTGAAATATTCGGAGAGCTAAACATATTTAAATAACCGCAGATTGTAATGTGGTGTTAAAACGATATTCCGTCTGCTTTTAAGGAGCAGCGTAATAGTCTTCGCAATTTTTTGCAGCACTATTGAGCACTAACTCTGAAAAACGGTACAATTTAAAACTATTGGACCTGAAGTAGCAAGAAAAATTGCATAATTACATATGCATTACGGCATGCAATACATCATGAATCAACTACGAGGAGTGCGCGCGTAATTCCGCCAGTGCGGAAACATAAAAAGCCAGACTGTCCTTTCTTGGCAGAAACGTAGCAGACAGACCCTAGGCGTACAAGTGAATGCCTTTGCTTGACTTGGGTAGGCCTTATCTCCAAAGCGTCCCTTCGGCATGCTGTGCCTTGAAGTACTCCTTTGTTCTGATATTTTTATATTATGGGTCAATAACGGCACTAGATAAAGCACTGTCTTCGCACTTAACCACCACAAATTTAGCGTCGGGAAAGAACGCTTCAACCGTACGTGCAATATCTACTAACTTAGTGTACTTAAGGCTAAAGTGGAGAGGTCAGACATGTATTAATTTTCGGGGATGGTCATATTCACTTGCATGGCCGAGGAAAGCAAGTTAAAATGCGTCTTCTGCATCCAACGTGACGTACAGTCTAGTCCACTTCTATCTATAACACGGGCGCTGTTTTCAAAGCTCAATTGCGTCCGACCCAGCCACACAATTGGCAGGCCCTGTGAAGCACCACCTCTGTGTCCCTCTGTGCTTGCATTTCTTTGCTTCAATATGCGCCTGCGTCGGAGGCAATGTCGCTTTGAAAGCAGTGACTGTGTTATAGATAGAAGTGTATCACCCTGTACATTGTGCTCATCACTGAGACTGTAGGAACTTCTTCCTCATATGATTGTGTAAGCAGGATAAAATCAATGCGACATGTCACTTCTTTCTAGATTTTCTGCCGTGTTTAAGTGTCCAAATTAGTGGTTACTGGGTGTAGAGGCTTGACAGCGTGAGCATAACTTGCCTAATTGCGCTTGAGTACGTTGCATTCCCTTTTGCTCCACACCGTTTGTACCACGCTTGAAAACGATGGCTTGAAGGAAGCTCCATACAATAAAATGGCTGCATTCAATCCTTGCTTGACTGCACAGGTGGCGGCGGGGTTTCGGAGCAATTTGTTGCGTGTTTCTGAAAGAGCCCTGACATTTGTTGCTGGCAATCGCAGAAAAGCGTTTAAATTTTTTTATCCTTCTAAAAAGGCTGCAACAATATGAGAACTCATTCCTTTCTGTAGTACTTGTATACTGTTATAAGGATGAATTCTACCACCACGTATATTTGAAGAGGAAATCCTTTCACGAAGAATGAAATAGAACAAAATGATGAATGCCCCGTTTAAGTTTGAAGAGGATCCTAAGTACTTATAAGTAACGTCAGCGCCGACAATGACATTCTGGGTTTTAACTTTGCTTTGTGAAAAGTATTTAACATGACGCATAGAATATTTTGCCCTAGATAGAGACAAGTTTTATTTCTCCCACGTTATATTTTAATGCCCTGCTTAGTGCTGAATATTACACTCGCAGAATGTAGCAGGACCTCTTGCTTGCGGTCTGTTCAACTTAACCTTTGGGCCTTGATTGAATTCGAATGTAAAATTATAATCAATGTGTTTTCTATGTTGTGTAAGTGAACTTAAGAAGCATCACGCAAACCTTCAGAACTGCTTCGCATGCTGCTCAAAATTGTTTGTGACCGTCTTCAACTAGTTGCTTTGATGCAAATAGCTGTACCTTTAGTACATATATGCAATGGTCAATGGTGCCTGTTACAGTAAAGCTCATTTAGAGATTTCTCATTATCTTTTATTCACTGTGAGGCAAATAAGCGGCAAGTCAGCCACTTGCTGATGTATGAAATGTGAAACGTTTGAAGGGTTATGAATGATGCGCGTTCTGAGCGCACGTAACTTTGCCATTCAATAGCCCCACTAGAACAAGAAATTCATCATGGACACGTAAGAGGGCATGTTTTCAACCTCTACGAACAGGTGCAATGCGAAGTGCAAGTTGTAGCCCTTCTTGAACGATCTCAGGAATTCGTGCTGCTATATAGAAGCAGCAAAACATCTTAATTACTCCTGTGATGTTCTGTTATAAAAGTGTACTGGCAGTGTAAATCAAAAGAAGATTCTGAGCACCCATATTTGAATTTCCGTTTCGTCTCTAGTATCTGCTCGATTTTTCTTTCTCGCGAGTCACACAAGCAGTTTACATAGTAATTACTATCGCCTTTATCTTAGACCATGGTCGAAATTGTTTGGGAGCAAAAGTCGCTTTGTCTTATTCAATTCCAACTTTATCTTAATCGTCATTAAAAATTAAAATAACAGGTGAGCAAAGGTGCCTTTAGAGTGAAAGGTAAATTGTGATTTCGTAAATCTTTCATTTACCCCAAAGAGAGGTGGATTTGTCCGTTTGGCAAACAGTGACAAATCGTGTTTGAATACATACCTTGCGTATACTGCGAGCCATGTCCACCAGGGTTCAAGTTCTTAAAAGCCAATAGGTGATGGTCACGTGTGATTGTGAAAATGATTTTGAACTAAATAATCACGACATTTGGATAACAAATTACCAATGGTTTAAATATTCCTACAGAGGAATGCAAAGCAAGCGCTTCGTTTAGAATTGCCTATTGCTTCCAACTAGTGGACAGTGTTAAAGTTACATGAAGTACCAAAAAAAACATAATCTGGCGGCTTTTAATGCACTAGATCTTCTTGCAGATTGGATGAGCTGCAGTTGCGAAATAGAGTGTAGTGTGTGGTATGCTCAGGGTACTTGTAGATAGCAAAGCATGTACTGAGATTGCTAGTGTGTGCCGCTCCAATACAATTATACTCTATTCGAAGCCTCTGGAAGCATTTCGCTTGCTGCCATCGTGCGATTGCAGTTCTTTTCATAATAGATATGATTCAAGCACCTTTTCTGAGAAACTTTTTGCTATCTTCTTTTCTCCTTGCAAAGGCATTTCATTGCTATTATATATAAATTTTGCATTGACCTAACCTTCATTTTACATTTATAGTGTAAAGAAGACAAAGAACAGAAAAACGCTGCGGCATCGCCATCACCATTGCTTGTCTCCGGCGCCCATCTCGCTCCCGCTGAAGCTGTGCCCTGCGGCTGGTAATTCGACCCTGCTGTGCCCGAAGTACTGCCAGTGCTAGACGTTCCAGCCAACCATTAAATCCACATTTCACTTGGTGGAGGTCAATCTGAGGTTCCCTGTACCAATCTCGCCCTGGAACTTCGCAGCAGAACATTGACTACCCCAATGACGGAGCCGACTTCATTGCACCTACCTCCGCCAGTCACCTGCACAGGTGCCGTTCGTCAACGGGACCCGGCTACCTTCAGTGGAAGCAGCGATGACGACGTCGACGATTGGCTGACCACTTACGAATGGGTCAGCCGTCACAATAACTGGGACGACAACCGTAAGCTCAACATTGTCATCTTTTACTTGAGCGACGTCGCTAATCTGTGGTTTCGAAACCACGAGTCGGGCTTTGGCACCTGGGCGAATTTCAAGACGAAATTTTCTGATGTCTTTGGCCGCCCCGCCGTCCGAAAACTCCGTGCGGAACAGCGTCTTCGGTCGCGACTGCAGCTGCCCGGTGAAACGTTCACCAGTTACATTGAGGACATTGTTGATATGTGTCGTCGCGTTGACCCGACCATGACCGAGGCCGCTAAAATACGTCATGTCCTCACAGGAATTGATGACGGCGCTTTTCACATGCTCATCGCGAAAGGCCCTACTACGGTCAAGGAAATCTATGACCTCTGTCAAAGCTACGACGAGCTCCGGAGGGAGCGTGCTTTGATTCGCCAGCCTCATACATCACTTGCTGGACTAGCCGCGGAGAGGGAGTCATCTAGCCTCTCTGAAGACATCAAGGCTTTTGTACGCCAGGAAGTCGCGCGACAACTGTCCCTGCAGCCCTATGTTAAGGAGTCGTCAACAACTGGCCTTGTTTCGGAGCTTCGCCATGCAATCCAACAGCATGTATCTGAAGTCCTCCCTAATCCTGTTCCTCAATCAGCTCCGGTCGCACCTTCAATGCCGTTACTCACGCCCACAGTTTCATCGTCCGGCGTTGCGCCACTGAGCTACGCTCCAGCATTCGCGCCGGCTCCTCCTCAAGTATTGCGCCGCACGTATGCCCAAGTCACTTCAAGTCCACCGCCTGAGCCAGCATATGCCTATGCTTCGCCCCCCATGCGGTCGGCACCAACAGCTTTTGCTCCCCCCTTGCTTCCGACACGATCTCCATGGAGCACATCAGACAACAGGCCTATTTGCTACCACTGCGGCATCCCTGGGCACACTACACGCTACTGCAGGCGCCGAATAAATATGGCCTTTGCTGCACGGCCTGCGCCAAATTATTTGGCCCCCCAGTTCCCAGTCCCATCGGGTCCTCCAACAGCACCCCCTGAACCTCCGGACTTCCGCCCTCGTCGTTCGCCATCACCACGTCGCCGCTCCATTTCGCCAATGCGCCGACGACCCGCTACCCAGCCGGAAAACTAACCGCCGCAGTTCGCGAGGCACGAACTGCATCTCCGACCGAATTTCAAAGTCCTCGTCTTAATCCCGCGAATGTTATTCCTGTCATCGTTGAAGGTGCTCATACTCTTGCGCTCGTCAACACCGGTGCCGCTGTATCAGTTATCAGCCAAAAACTCTGCCGCTCCATCCGAAAGGTGACTACGCCTCTCGAGGGACTATTGCTTCGTACCGCATCCGCTCACAGTATACAGCCGACAGCTATCTGCACTGCTCGCGTCGTCATTGCTGCAGCCTTGTACATCATCGAATTCGTCGTTCTCCCCACATGTTCTCATGACGTCATTCTCGGCTGGGATTTCCTGTCCCAGCATCATGCTATCATTGACTGCGCCAGTCCTCAAGTAGAGCTCATTGAATCGAGTGATGCACCGTCTGATGCCCTGCTCCACGAGCCGTGTCCTCGTTTTGCGACCAAACTCCTCGTAGCACATGACACAACCATCCCACCCGTTAGCGCTGTTCTGGTTCCCCTCACTGCCTCTTTTACCACCGCCGCGACAGTCCTCTTTGTGCCCTCTAACGTTGTCTGCCGCCGCCGCCACTTACCGCTGCCGTTTGCCGTCCTTGACATGAAAAACGGCGCTAGCACACTTCTGGTAGCCAATCCTCTTCCGTCTCCCGCTATGTTGATCGAAGGGGAGTGCCTCGGCCGCATCGAGCCCGTGGACCTTCTGTTCACCTTTGATGATGTGTCATTCCCTGTTTGCCAAGTTGACGCCTTGACTCCAACTCGTGTGGCTTCAGATCCGCTACAGCGGGACCTTTTTGACCATTCCGTGGACAGCGCTCTAGAACCGCGCCACCACGAGCAACTTCTTGACCTCCTACACCAATTCCGCGCCTCCTTCGACATTCCGCAATCTTCCTTGGGCCGCACGACGACCGTTTCCCACCTCATCGACACTGGCGCTCACCCACCTCTCCATCAGCGGCCGTATCGGGTGTCCCCGACTGAGCGCCGTGTTATTGCCCAACAAGTCGATGACATGCTGCAACGCGGAGTAATTAGAGAATCCTGTAGCCCATGGTCGTCTCCTGTGGTCCTAGTTAAAAAGAAGGATGGCTCCATACGATTTTGTATTGATTATCGCCGCCTCAACAAAATCACTCGTCGTGATGTGTACCCCCTCCCACGAATCGACGATGCCCTAGACTGTTTGCAAGGCGCAGAATTCTTTTCCTCACTCGATTTACGCTCCGGGTATTGGCAGGTGCCCATGGCAGAGGCGGATCGTCCTAAGACCGCCTTTATTACTCCAGACGGACTATACGAATTTAATGTTATGCCATTCGGACTCTGTAACGCCCCAGCCACATTTGAAAGAATGATGGACACTGTACTGCGCGGCCTGAAATGGAACATCTGTTTATGCTACCTCGATGATATCCTCGTCTTTTCAACCGACTTCCCGACCCACCTGACTCGACTTCGCCAGGTCTTCACCTGCCTAACTCGCGCCGGTCTTCAACTTCAAGTCTTCAAGTGAAATGTGGATTTAATGGTTGGCTGGAACGTCTAGCACTGGCAGTACTTCGGGCACAGCAGGGTCGAATTACCAGCCGCAGGGCACAGCTTCAGCGCGAGCGAGATGGGCGCCGGAGACAAGCGATGGTGATGGCGATGCCGCAGCGTTTTTCTGTTCTTTGTCTTCTTTACAATAGTTCTATTTTCATGTTCGTTCCATAATGGTGTCCAATTATGGGCGCACATAGAACAGAGAGTGGTTTCCGCTTATAAGCAGTCTCCAATATTCAGTTGCATATGGAAATTCAAATATATTTACGACTGCACATTCATCATGACCATCATTCTCGTGCTTGTTAGAAGTGGGAAGCATATTTTTCTTCCATTTGATTCCGGCTTCTTTCGCGGTGTGTATGGCTATTTTAGGGAAGGGAAGGTGTAACTTCGGCATCTGTTTCATACAGTCAGCGTAAATACCCTGCAATTGCATAGCGTACTTTACTAGTTGGCGGTGGTAAATGTGTGGGGATGGTATTTAGAACACGAAATAGCTATCGTGACGCTGTTATATTTGTATTTAAAACTTCATATTGTTGTTGATGCCTTAGCGGACGCCATTTACAATGGAAACGAGGAAATCATTTAAAAGATAAATAACTGAACAGATTCAACCTAAAAAAACAAAAAGCCTTCCCCTCCTCTCTATCATTTGCCTCTCATTGCTTGCCTTTTATCGGCGTTCGTTGCAGTGATACATATAGTTATAATTAGTTTACACGAAAGGAAAGGCGCAGTATCTGTCACACTTTCTCCGACAACGATGCGTTTGGTCCACGTTTGGTCTCTACACTATCGCCAATGCCGCGTGGCGTTCCTTGGCATGCCTTCAAGTGTGGGTTGCAGATGGCAGGAACGCTAGACAAGATGAGACTTCTGGTTGGTTGCTTCGAATGGTAACGTCACTTCTGTGTTCACCAATGAGGTGCGCTGCTCGCGAGAACAGCTTTCGTCGCCGACAGTGAGAGCCAATCAAAACGGAGCGGGCAGCATGAGAGCGCCTGTCGTGTTCGGTTCACAAGAGCGACCATGATGGGGCTGCAGCCCTGATCACCATGGCTATTGTGAGAGGGCAGCTTGCAGACTGTATGACTGTTTAGAACGCTGTAAAAGCGAAGAGTTGGTTTGAAATAATTTTTTCAGGTAGGTAGCAGAACCGGTCACTGAAGGGAAAAGGCAGAAGCTTTTCTATCCAGCAGCATTTTTATACTCTGGGACAACTTTCTGTGACAATGTGGTGGAAGCTACGGAGCCGAAACGCACCAGCTCACTCCGCACAAGATTATAGGGCCTCCAGAAATTTTTCAGTGGATGCTCTGGAATGTTATATCATTACGGAACTAATAAGCTATTTTTGTATCAGGCTTAAACTTCAGTACTAGCCAGTACAGCTGTCGTTTAATACGCAGCGTTCATGTCGATGGCTGCGCGGCCTGCAGGACAATCTCGCAAAGCGCAAGCAGCATGGCGGGTGGGATGCGTCTGCCGCTTTTCTCCGCCCATTTCTGCGCACGTTCCTGACGCGCAATCTGTTTTTGACAGCGTACGTCATGCGCGTTGCTGAAACCGCAGCCGAGGCCAGGTACTCGGAACTACATGGCGTAGTAATACAGTTCGAAAAGCCCCGCCCTCGTAGCTTTGGCTCTAACATCTGCGGCTGGTAAGCTCATGGAACACATGGCTTTACATCGCCTTAACGAGCAGGCTGCGGCGGCGGATTTGTTTGATGAGCGGCAGATGGGCTTTCGCGGAATGCGGTGCACTGCGCATTCCATCTCCGATGTCAGCGCGCTCGAGCACGCGAAGGCAGTGAGGCAGGTTGCGTTGCTTCTACTGCTGGACGTGTCGGGCGCGTTTGATAACGTCTGCCGCGCTCCCATTCTCGCGATGCTTGAGAGGGCTGGCGTCGGCGGACGCTTGCTACAAACGTTCGGAGCTTTTTCCAGGCGCGCTCCATGCGCGTTCGCGTGGGGGGTGCTCTCTCGGCGCCTCGCCCGGTCGGGCTAGGCGTGCCGCAGGGCTCTGTGCTGTCACCTTTTCTGTTCAATGTGGCGATGTCGGTGGTGCCGGGCTGCCTGCCTGCAGGCTGCCGGCATCATGTGTACATCTGCATATACGCAGATGACATTGCTCTGTGGTGCCTGGGACCGCCGGGCGAGACAGCACGGGTGCGCGCGTGCCTGCAGGCAGCTCTGACGGCGGTGAGCGACTGTTTGCGCGGCCTAGGTCTCTCGCTCAGCGCGGACAAATCCGTCACAATGACCTGTGTTCCGAGCTCGCGCAAACGGCCACCGCCGCTCACACTGGACGGGACCCTCTTGCCGTGGCGACGTTCGGTGCGGTACCTGGGATTGGACATAGACCAGCGCCTTTCCTTCCGACCCGAGGCGATGAAGGCCTGCCTGCAGATGATGAGAACCACCGCCGCCGTACACAGGCTCACTGCTCGAGGCCAGGGCATCTCCCAGCAAGCAGCGTTACGGCTGTACAACTCCGCGGCTCTGGGGGCAATACTCTACGCGCTACCACTCGTCACACTGCGCAAACCATGCTGGAAGAAGCTAGAGGTCGAGCATCGCAAGGCGCTCCGCATTTGCCTCGGCCTTCCTCAGAACTCTCAATGCGCAGCTACTTTGGCCGAGGCAGGTGCGTGGCTGTTACAACTTCAGGCCACCCGGCGGGCGCTCCGACACATCGATCGCCTACAGCGCGCAAAGGACGGCGGCCCGCTATTACATCGGTTGCGACATCATCGCCACTCGCGCATGGGAGCGGCGCTGCTTGAGTACGAGCAGCTCACCAATGCAACGCCCCCCTACGACCTCTTCTCGCCCTGGCCCGCTGCTACAGGGGTTCAGAGAGAGATTGTCGGAATCGCGGGGAAACGCACTACACCACCCTGTGCAGTGCAGCAGCTGACCAGAGCTGTCATCTACGAGGAACTCCAACGCCACCTCCTCGTTTACATCGACGGCTCCGTGGCCAGAGACAGTTGCTCGCTAGCAGCGGCGGCTACCATCCCCGCCCTGCAGCTGCACAGACAGCTGCACCTGTCATACCTGGGCTCTTCCACCACGGCGGAGCAGCTGGCCCTACGCCTAGGCCTGGATCTACTGCTTGAACTGACTCCGCCGCCACCCAGGTGTGCCGTGCTATGTGACTCCCGCGCTGCCCTCAGCCGCCTTCGAACCACCGGCCGGGGAACTCCGCTGCTGTGCCAGATTCGCGCACGTCTCAAGCACTTGGCGGAGCGTGGCTGCGCTATACGGGCACAGTGGATCCCCGGGCACTGCGGCATAGAGTGCAACGAACGTGCCGACGAGCTCGCGACCGCAGCACATGAACTCCCTCCTAGCGACGAGCAACTCGCTTTGGAAGATGTGCGTGCGGTAATCGACGATCACCTCCGGACGCAGCACCCCGACCCAGGCATCGCAAGAGGTGAGCGCATTCACAGTGTCAGCGGCCGCTCGCTGACTCGGCTGCAACGCGCAATGATCCTCCGTGCACGCATTGGATGTGTGTGGCCTGGGGAACGACGGATGCGCCACGGACTTGCCAATAGTGACGTGTGTGACGGCTGTGGCGAGGTAGAAACTCTCGAACATCTTCTACTGCGCTGCACCGCGCTAGCCGAACCACGACGTGAATTGCTGGCGACTTACAGAGCGCAGGGGGTAATCCCGGACAGCGTAGCTGTGCTCCTGTGGCCGCCGGGCTGTGCGCGCGCCCGCGAGCGAGCTCACGTTAGCTTGTGTGAGTACATCGAACAGGCGGGCTTGATGACCCGCTTATTTCACCTCGCCAGATAGTGCGCACTGGCACTGAACGCTTCGCGTGTGCTATTTCCCACAATAACAGCCGATCGCCCACGACAGCCGTCAGTGTTTTGTACAGTTGGCCAGTGCGTGCGTTGTGAACAGTTGCCTGGACGCAAAGCTATTGCAGAGGCCCACCCGATGGGCCGAGTGCTCAGTGGCTTAAGTCATTTGCGGGTGGGCCTCAAGCAAACTACTGTATACTGTACCATAGTGTATATATTTCTTTCATTTTTACCTACCCTTTTCTTTCTCCCTATCACTCACCTCTTTGATTTCCTCTACCTTCTCCTCGCTATCCCTTTATTTCCGCCGCCCCAGTTCAGGTGCTTCAGATATAAGATAGCAGATACCGGGGCTGGCAAACATCTTTTCTTTCCTTTTGTACATACAATAAACAACCACTACAACAACAACAGCTTTGGCTCCATTTCCACAGAAAGTTGTCCCCGAGTATAGATTCTTTGCTCGAAATTCTCACTTCTTTGTTTGTTGTAGTAACATTTAGCATACAAATACCAGCTTATATAGCGCGTGGCTCATTATTTCCCTCGTCCTTCATTCCTTGCATGTATTGATATCCCAATTATTAGTGGAGAAAGACCAAACTTATTAATGCTAAATATTTTGAGAACAAACTGCGCAACTCGCAAATTATCAGGAATATTACAAGAACCCTCAGGTACACCATAGTTGGCACTTTTTCTATGTGCAGACCTTAGGCAGAAAATACATATCAAGTGGAGGTTGTAACAAAATCCGTGGATATCAAGGATTGGAATGATGTATCATGTCCTTTTGGAGCCGTCGAAAATGTAATTGCAAAGGCCGACCACCAGCTGCCAGGTGCCTCTATATCTGATTACAGACGAACATCTTCTTCCTTAGCCGCATCATGTGGGTGCTGATCACCAAGCTCCGCGCTGCGACATCAGTGGAATCACAGCTGTACAGCAGTTTTTCAGAGCTAGAGATGCTCGCTCTGTCAATAAAAGAGATCCTGCCGACGTTACTCGCACTATTCATCATACACGCAACATTAGAACAAAAATTCTATTTGGCATCGCACTACGTTATCCAACACGCATATGAAAATTTGATGACGCCTCTTTTTCGCCCAGAAGCCATTCCCTAATCATTAAGGTTATAGTAAAAAGAGCTAAACTATTGATCTTTGGCTTTATACAACGGCAGAGGGAAGAGTGTGCATGTAATGAATTTACCGAATATCAGGGTAAGAGTAGCATGGATTCAAGGGAGGCTCGTAAATATTCTTTAACATACATCTAGGAAGTAAACGACTAATGCGCCAGAGTTCTTAGCAGAACAGCTCTGAACTGAAGTGGAAGTGGACAGAATGAAGTAACCTCAATGACGCAGCGATATTAACTGCAAAGAGTCTGTGGTTTCAGAAGACAATTCTTTTTGTCCTGAGTGGAGACCTCTCCAAAATGTACGATAACTTTGGCGGCTATTGTGAAATAAGAAGAGGACATTAAAAATTTCGAGCCCGAAAATTTTGTTAGAACGTGATTTATTTGCGTATTGTTCGCTACGGCACGTATTACTATTGCAGATGTGTTTACATAATGTAGTCCAATCAACATCGATATGGTTTTCTACATGGCACTCATATGTTAAAGTTTACATTACTTTCGCTCAGACGTCATTAGACTGACTCATCTGCATATATTCTAGTTAAAATGTTCTCCCTCAAAACAGATAATGATTTGCTTGGTTCACACAAAAGACCTTACAGGATACATATTTTGCGCCTTCACACGACAGCCATCTGGCGCTTACGTTTGATGATGTGATGTGGCGCACGCTTAAAGCAGATGCTATAAAAAGCGAGAAAATTGCCTTCATCAGAATTCAAGATTCGCCTTCGCTGAGAGCGCCAACGCCACCTCCCGCATCGTGAAACGCTCTTCATAATTCCCCTTGTGTACCGTGAGGATGATAGCGGGATTCCGCGAGTGATAGATAGTGCGATTTTCCTTTCATGTAAACATATTATAGATGGCCGGTGGCTTTGATTCATTGAACAAAATAATAATAATAATAATAATAATAATAATAATAATAATAATAATAATAATAATAATAATAATAATAATAATAATAATAATAATAATAATAATAATAATAATCGGTTCACGGGAAGGGTAAGGCGCAGTACCTGTCTCACTTGTTCTCTGTGGACACCTGAACCGCGCCGTAAGGGAAGGGATGAAGGTGGGAGTGAAGGTGGAAAGAGAGAAAGGGGAGCCGCAGTTGAGGGCTACGGAGTAATTTAGACCACCTGGGGATCTTTAACGTGAGCTGACATCGCACAGCACACAGACACCACTTCGTTTCGCCTCCATCGAAACGCAGCCGCCTCGGTCGGGTTCGAACCCGAGAACTCCGGCACAGGCATCTTACCACTGCACCACCCCGGCGGGATGCTGGTTGTGTTTTACAAGGGGTGCGCGATGCACCGTCACTTCCAGGCGTCCGTGCGGCGCCTTTCATTTGCAGCTTCATCGAGCGCCGCGCAACACAGCAAGCAGAACTAGACCCAGACGTCTAGGAGGCGTTAGTACACCAGGCACCAGCGGCGTTTGAAATTGATTTGCACGACAGAAGAGGCGCAGTATCTGTCACAATTCTCCACGGAAACATGTACCACGCCCTAAAAGAAGGGAGGAAGGTGGGAGGGAAAGAAAATAGGGAGATAGTGGTGTCGTATTGGAGTTCTACGATCCACCGTGCTATGATGGCTTTCGCCTCATCGCACTTTAGTGTTCCAAAATGCCCTGTAGAATTTTTTTAAGGATCACTTGTCTGCAATAGTAAGGGGTCAGTGCCGCACTTTCATGCGTAGGGTTTTGCCTTTGCAAAAAATTCGATCTGTTGACGAGTAAGCCTTTGTATCTCAAAAAGCCTCTTTGCTGCTTACTTTGTTCTTATTTGAAGTATGGCTGATTGCGTAGGTTACACAGTCATCAGTTTATGTCTTAGTATGGTGACGAGGTAATAGTTGCTATACATGGCGAAATTGACACCCTTTCGCGCAAGGTTACATGGCCTGCTACTTGACACATGTGTAAATGAACTAGCTTGGAGGTAAACAAAAGAGTGGATAATTCCACTCTAGGTAGCAGAGCGCGTGGAAATTCCTGTTTTCACTCCGCTCAGATTGCCTATTTCTTTTAAAATATTTGATGTTTATTTCACTTTCCACGTACGCAGCTGTTCAAGGTTCTTCGCCTTTTAAGGAACTGAGCGAATGCGTGCCATCATGTCGATTCGTTGTAGGCTAAATAAAGCACGGTGGAGTTTGCGGCCGCCTTTCAAGCTGATGGGGCTGGGACAGGTAGGTCACCGCAGCTTGCGGCGGCGGCTTGTCTGCCACCGAATATTTATGTGTTGCAGGCCGTCATTGCACCCGCCACCGCTTTTGTGGTGGATGACGGCGGTTTTGGCGGCGCGCGTCTTTTTCTCCCTCTTCTTTTCCCTTCTCTATTTTCTCTTCTGTCCGCACGAGGTAGCGGAGGTGGCTGCGTTTCGGTGGAGGCGAAACGAAGAGGCGTCCGTGTGCTGTGCGATGTAAGCGCACGTTAAAGATCTCCAGGTGGTCTAAATTACTCCGTAGCCCTCCACTATGGCTCCTCTTTCTTTCTCTTTCCACTTTCACTCCCACCTTCCTCCCTTCCCTTACGGCGCGGTTGCGGTGTTCACAGAAAACAAGTGAGACAGTTACCGCGCCTTTCCCTTCCTATAAATAAATAAATCAGGCAGCGGAGGTGGCTCAGCTACAGAGCCAGTTGCAGGCCCGTGCATTTTCTTTTCCTTCTTCCTATAGCCACAACAACAACCTTTCAAGCTCGGAAGGGAGGATGACGCCAGCGTTTCTTTGGAGGCGAAACGATGTGGCGTCCGTGTGCTGTGCGATGTCAGCGCACGTTAAAGACCCCCAGGTGGTCGAAATTAATCCGTAGTCCTCCACTACGGCTCCCCTTTCTCTCTTTCTACTTTCACTCCTACCCTCCTCCCTTCCCTTACGGCGCGGTTCAGGGGTCCCCAGAGCAAGCATGACAGATACTGCGCCTTTCCCTTCCAGTGAACCAATTAAAATGGTGCCAAGGATCATTTGATTATAAATAAAAAGGCGTGATCCCAAATTGCCTTTCATCCTACCGCGCCTTTGCAAATAGCTTCATCATACTTCGTTGTTAAGAAATATATAGCATTGGTCTGGACGCTACCAATTACTGTTTTTCTGAGAGACACCTCTGTGGAAGCGCTCTGTGTGTGTACGTGTTTTCTGTCTCTGTCCGTGTTTTTGTCGCGCAGTTTAATCATGAGACACATCTGTTGAATAAACGCAGGACGTGCAAGGCGGGAATCTGAAGATTTTATGTTGGTGATAACGCTGCATTTAGGCAATGATTTTCATTTCTAATTGTGGATCCTTTTTGTCTTTATAATTACCCGTTCGTCAACTTATTGATGTATCGCCGCTTTAGTTGAGGACGGTATGTACAAAGACATTTCAACGGCGGAGAGCTCTGTACGTTTTTTTTTTCCCGGAAGTTGGTCCGTTCAGTGGAAGACTATATTGGTTTTGTATTTTTCGGCATATTTACACTAAAGGATAAATGCCAGTCAAGTTTACCCCAGATAACGTTGCATCAAAAGAAGAAAACTCTGCGTGTAGGAAAATCGGTCGTGCACAAATATTCATAAGAAGAGGGAAGTCTGTAATGTGTGAGGCGCCTTCAAGCCAATAAATCGATACTGGTGGCATAGCGTCCTTCGTTTGTGTTTTCGTTTTGCGTATTTCTCTGCATCTGTTAAGCAACAAATTTGATGAAGCAACCGACAGACTTTAACACGAACTCAGTAGGCACCGAATTGCGCTAAGTGTCATTGGGAACCACGTGTGCTGTTTTCTGCGGCAGCAACGATGGCGGCCCTGACCAGTTGGCGGGTAGGGCTAGACCCCTCCCTCCATTTTGCGGACGCATTACAAAGTTGCATTCAACCTATTTACTAATATTTTCAAAGCGTAAGTGGCGAATTGCACTGCATGCTTACAGGAAAGTCGCATCCTATTTGAAACTTTTTCAGGCCACTGCAGCTGCTATGAGAACATGTTAATTATCATGAAGACAATACACTCGCGTATAGCTCAGATATTGTCACACGCCTTCAACAAAGGACAAAAAATATTTAAACGGTTCATAAAATTTCGTTAAGGCCAGCTAAGAGGAAAGCCTCTCAAAACAGTTAAAGACAATAAAAGAGCACTAGTTGGGAAAGAACGCAGTCCCTTCCGTCAGAAAGCCTTCGCCGCTGTTTGGAAGTAGCCGAAGCCATAATAAAAGCGCGAGTGGTCACGTTGTTAGGGTAGCTGTGCAAGTGAGAGGAGAATAGGCTGCTAACATTGTCCGTGACAACGCCTGCACACTGGCCACCGCAGAGCTCGATGATTGAATTTACTGTACTATCATCAGCGCATTGTTTTCAATCACAAATTTCTGTTACGTGCAAGCTAATCAGCAGCGGTTTACCACTATGTTATTCGAGTTTGACGATTGGCTTGACACATTGCAGTCGCTGCTTTGTCTCGAGAAGTCGGAAGGCAACCAGCAGCGAGAGCTACAAAAAAAAAAAAAAAAGAAGGAACAGCAAATTCGCTTAGCTCCACACAGTTTTGTTTAACTTGGAAGCTTTTGTAAAGCACATTTTTAGTGCCTGTCAAGAGCCATAGCGTAGTCTCCATTCTGCCCTCTTGCCTGGGCTGCTTTTCCTCCGTGCTGGAGATCTAGCGAAGATCCACACGCAACTGAACTCCTCGTTCGCTTTTGTTAACAAATTCGTGGTAAGATTCACGTCGAATAGAGGGAAAGAAAATTAATTCTGCAAATATATATCTTCTGAAGTGACATCATTATTGATTTGCGGAGTGCTCTGCAAAGTGGGCTGTTCGCTAGAAATGGCTCCAAGCATTGCTTTGGTTCGCAATTCATTTCGAGTTAGAGGAAATCTTTTACCTAGTTTTTTACGAACGCGATCTGTAGATAATTAATACACCAGATTTACAAGCCTAAGCCTGCAGAGGCTATTCACCTGTGCAAGGGTACCACGCTGCGAGACACTGGGGCGTAGATCGGCCTAATCATTTCGATTCCAGGTATTGTATGCGATGTCTATATTTGGCTTACATTTTATAGTGAAAAGCGCCACATGGCCTACCGCAATGCGTCATTCCTGCTCTTTCTGTCCCTATTCCCGACTGCAAAACAAGCTTAATACGGTTGGATAAAAGCCAATCGAATAAAGCACTTTCTGGCTACATGTCACGACTCACCACATGCATCTATCGTGGGGATCTGAAAATATAAGTTTCTAAAGACGAAGAATGCTTTATCCCACTGTTCTTCAAAGCAACCGCAAGCTATTAAGAGAGGATGTGTGTCCTGGTTCAGATCAGTAGGGTCTCTACTGATCAGGACCAGGACACGCATCCTTTAATAACTTTTCAAGAAATCTGTGCCTATTACCGGGACTCGCACCGTTAGCGTCCGGCTCCTCTCAAGGGGCAAGGGAGAGCAGGCGAAATAATACTTCTTAGACTTTTTACTAATACTCTATTGTGCCCGGCAGTACTCAAACATTTCGACCCTTTCTTTTCCGGCCTCTGCCCTTTCTGTGGAGAGGTAGCTGATACTTTTCGCATGGTCTGGGCATGCCAGCTAAATCCTTCTCTTTTACCCATAACCCCTTCCCCTACTCGAGAGGACTGGGAGACAGCCTTGCTCGGCTGCCTGGATCTAGCGGCACAACAAGCACTGGTCCAGCAAGCTCGTGTGGCGGCCCAGACCAATGGAGTCTCGGAACAAGGGACTCCACCCCGTATTGTAAAGGGGAGCGGCCCACTAGGGGTGGCTCTCCAAGCAACCTCTCCTTTTGTAATAAATGCTTTCCACCACCACCACCCGCAAGCTGTTAATGAAAGTCTGCTTCCAAGGGGCTCCCTATAAACAGGAGATATTTTTTAAGTTTTGTCTAAGTATACTTGAAATCGTCACAAAATCGGCTGGCTGCCTCTAATCTTCATGGAAAGGTAATTTCAACGCACACGCACGTATATTGGCTACGTTTGAAATGACGCGGCTTCTTTGAATATGCGCCAGTTTTAAAATGACATTTCATGCGTTCACAATATATTCGCGCATCTAATTGCTTATTTTTGGCAAAGAGATAACATCACTGTGAAATTTAAAATCAGAAAATTGCATTGTAAATATTTAATAACGTTATTTCGTAGATGTGATCACCTTAACGGAGACATCCCGTCGGCTGTGGCTACCGTAATCACCCTCGTTTTTACGTGAACGCTGTGTTGATAAATGCGTGTTCCACTTGGTGGCTATTATTGCCGGCCACATTTCTCGTCTACGCCTCTAAGGCGGCGGATTCTTGTCATGTAAACGCATGTATCTAACCTAAGGTTCTTTACTTAACCTCTTCTTCTCATGTGCTTGACTCTCTTGAATAAATTATATGTGCACCGTTTTAAATTCTTATAAATATTGGCGGTGGTTTAGCTTGTGGGTAAACCTGAAGTTGCGCTTAGGTTCGGCTTTTTACTCTAGGTTTACTCTATAGTTTCAGCTTTATTTATGCCATAGCGGACACTTCTGACACCTGAAGTGCGATTAGGTGAAAGCCTCTATTGCACTGTAGACCGAAGCCTTCCACTACTGCACCTCTTTCTCTCTGTTTTTTCTCCAATCTTCGCGATAACGCGATAGCGTAAGCTACCAGCCAACATATAAAGCCCCTCATAAACCGAGTAGTATGAAAGCACCTGGGTGGCCTAGGGATAACGTGAATGCAAGGGCTTTGGCAGGCTGATTGTGACATCATATGAAAGGAGAGGCCCGAGTTGGCAGCTCCTGCCAACCGTAAAGTCAGGAAGCCCTACGTCTTAGGGCTCGGCCATGTGAGTTGACAGCTACCGCCTCCCACGACTTCTTTCTACGCTCTTCGGACAAGCACGGACAGTCACGGAAAAGTAGCGAGAATGTGGTCAATGTAGATATCGCTACAAAACCTGTTGTGCTTTAAAATATAAAGTTGAAACTTTTAATTTGTGCGAATCAGCTGAATATTGCAGTTTTTGCATCCTCTTATTTTCCTTGCAGAATAATGTTTTCGCAAAACGTAAGCCGGATATTCTGAAAAGTTTCGTGGCAGAATATTTTTAATACTACGTGCACTTTCCTACATGGTGAAGCAGGATAAATGCAGCGCCTTCGAACTCGTCTCTAGTTCCCAGGAAGACTATTATTGCGTTAGCAATACTGCGCCAGGTTTCAGCCCGTCGCGTAGTCCCGGGAAGGACCATGTTTGATCACGAGCCGCAGCCGAGCCGAATACGGCTTTAATCAGGCCGTATGAACGTGTCTTAGTAGCTTATAGGGGTAACGTGAATGCCAGGGTCCCAGCAGGCTGATTCTGACATAACCTTCCCATGTGAAACGAGAGACACAAGTTGGCAGCTCCTGCCAGGGGACCACGGACACGGACAAGGACTAAAAAAAATGGAGGCATTGCTAACACAATTCAACCCTATTTAACAAGAGCTAAACCACAGCCAATTTTTTAGTCTAGGTTTTGAGTTTTCTTAAAAGAGGACAACGTTCTAATACAAGTTGTTGTTTTATTTGGTGATGTTAGTCTGCCATTGGTTTTTCCCGGGGGATCTGCAATATTATCAAATCTAAAGTTTAACAAGTGCGGCTTTTATGGATATAGGCGAAAACTCTTCTGCATGAAGACATCGATGCCCAGAAATGTCGGTAGTTCACAGTGCGGTGGCTATGAAAATAACTGCACTTTCCATGAACATTTCCTGGTAGCTAGTCCTGTGTAAACTCCCGCCAATATGACGTCGTGAATGCACTTCTAGCAGGGCTCCCTTTGGAGGAGTAATTATTTGAGATACTTTAACAATGTTAGAAAAGGCATCAAGTATAGATGTAACCTTCTCTCAACCTCTGGTTCTGGGTACTGGTTGAGGGATATGTGAATTTTGGGGGGAACGAGGCAAGTTGTGAATTTTCACCAAATAAGTGAACTATCTATTTTATCATGAATGTTACAGACCGACTAGGAGGCCACTTGTCAGCAAGAACGCTATTTATCTGAATGAAACTATCCTTACTGTTTTCCAGTCCGACAAAGTTAGATGCCCTGTTGCCCTTCCGGAAGCTGTCGTTTGAAACTAGATGTTAGGGGCCATGCCATTATCTATATCCCGTTGAACATTGGACGAAAGAAAGGTAAAATGGAAGATGTAAAGCTACTTAATGATTTGTAGCTCTGACAGATATGCAAGGACTTAAAGCAAGGATGCAAGGAGTGTTCATGTATTTATGAAAGAAATACCCGCTCAAACATTTTTGTTATTTTGACTCTTTGTGTGGGACAAGACCGCACAGCAAGGGGGCTTGATAAATCTGAAAGTAAAAGAGTCTAGCTCGTCGGCAACAGATGCTGAAACTTCCCCCTCATAAGTGTGGATGGGGACGTTTTGTATGAGACACTCTTTGCGCTACTTCCCAGCAATACAGTGTTCGGTGACCGCCAGTCATGAATGTTACTAAAAAACAGCGCGAACAGAAAGACATAAGACAAAATAAAAGAAGCTACAGCTATCAACAATGGATGTTTACCAACTCGCCCAACAAAGTATCTTGGTACGGCAGTCATGACTTTATTCGCAATCTTTCATTAACCTTAACATTCTAAGACCGTCTGCTGTCTGTTTCACGCATTCCGTATTAAACAAATCTCACGAAAGCCCTATATACTCCTCGTCGGTTTGCTCGCTCCCCAATCCCCGATATATATATATTTGTCATTTTTTTGCCTGTTTTTCATCTCCGCAATAGAACTATAGTACATTGTGGCACGCAGCAGAACACTGCCTGATCGCTCCTTTGAGAAAATGTGTATCCGCACTGGATTTACATATAGCCTTTTCGTATCCATTCTTCAGATCTTTGTAAAAACTGCTGTTGTCGGCGCTTCGTGTTCCGGTCATTCTGCGGCCAGGTAGGTTTGAGCGTGGGCAATTGCCCACGCAATTGCCCACGCTTTCTATTCAAGGGCTGCCGATGGTATTCAAGCTGAACGTGACTTCGGGGATTATTCGCGGCAAATAACAATCGAAGATACTCATTTCGAATGCACATGCATATCGAGCACCGCTTGAGAATAAAAGTAGCTTCACTAGATGGGGCTCTGTTCGCTGTCCTTTCAATCCGTGAACGAATAACAGGCGTCTGGCCCGGCTGGTCAAGAACGTACATAAATCGTTATAAACCGACAAAGCTTTCCTAGATTGTATAATACAGCTAAATCTATATACCATCAACCACCTTAAACATGATATATTAACATATGAAGACACAATATTTTTTGATTCTGCTATGACCACAACTGTTTTCAGCCGAAGCTTTGTCTGAATGAAAAGGCATTTGTTTATTACTTAAGCTTTGTCTGAATGAAAAGGCATTTGTTTATTACTTTGGCGTTTGGAGGCGGTGAAGAGTGGCTGTTCCTTGCCCTGGGACTGGTAAGGCAACGCCGCTTGCAGCGGGGGCTAGCCTGCCACCGAATATTTATCTGTTGTAGGCCGTCATTTGCACCTGCCACCGCTTCTGTTGTAGACGACGGCTGTTGCTGTTGTTGTCGTTGTCCAAATAACTTATGGCACATACCCACAGAGGGGGATCGGCCAAGAATTGGGTAGCGAAGAATTTTTTTTAATATACTTGCATTAAAAAAAATGATTTGAGGGGTAGAGTAAAGGAAACAAAACGGGAAATAAGTGAAATATAAAATGAAAAGTGGTAACACTCACGGGAGATTGATACTACAATTGTAGAACAAGTGATGTTTAAATATTTAGCAAGGCAAACGATTTGAGTCCAGTAAAAAATTTTGCGTGGCGGTAAACACAGACCTGTGACTGTGCCCAAGGATGGTGGCGCTAAATGATAACAATGTCGGGCTGCTTAAACTAAGGCCAAGCTGTTGCAATGGCCTTTCCATCAACTGTTTTCTCAGCGTAGTAAAGCGGCGGCAAAACAATAAAAAGTGATCTAATGTTTCTTGTTCACCGCAAAATGCGCAGACGGGAGACAGTGCCAAACCAGACCTGTAAAGATAGAAATTTAAAAGTGGGATACGGCATCGCAGCCTGGTTAGTGAAATGTCAAGTTGCCGTGAATGACATAATTTTCTATTCCAAGAATAATTTAGATGCAGGTAGTCATCAGATCTTAAAAGATGTCCATTTTTCATATTTAATAGGACGTTTCTTCGAAACCTCGCTGCGCTGATGTACGCGGTCGCCGGAAGGATAGATAATACGGGGCCATTAAGGGACTCTTTTGCCAAATTGTCAGCATATTCATTTAAAGTCACATTGCTGTGGCCTGGTGCCCATACCATATGTACAATTTTTAAATGTCTAGGGATCAGGGAGACAAAGGTTTTTACTATTGCAGAATCCACCGACGAAGAGAGAGATGAACACAAGGATAGAGAGTCGGAAATTACTGCCACTTTAGAAAAAGAGGAGTCTAATTTCCGTAAAGCGAGTACCACCGCCAGAAACTCCGCCTCAAAAATTGGGGTGAAGTCCGGAAGCCGGACAGAAAAAGACCAGTCTAAATGTGGACAATATATACCCACACCCGCCTTTTCATTACTTTGAAATGCTTCAGTAGCTACAACTAAACTAGCAGAAAGACTTCTTAAATGATCTTCTAATAATCCGTTTAGAATAACGGATGATAAGTTTTTAGCATTATTCGGGAATATGTCGTCAAAGACAATTTTAATAGATGAACCGATGGTTTGTATGGGTAGAATACTAGGAAGGGAAACATTTAAAGGGTCCAGCAAATTTTTGATCATAACAACCTGCGGGGTGTGAAATTTAGACCAATGGACACCGAAAAAGGAGGTCGGTTGACAGCAAAAAAATAGACATAGATCGGTGAAACTCTGATTCATATATCCTTAAGTACGTCTGAACGGTTAGAATTTGTAATCTATATATCAAGGGTGGAATCCGGGCTTCAAGATAGAGCACATTGTTGGCAACAAATTTTGGAAGTCCCAAACACAATCGAAGTGCTTCTCGCTCCAACAGAACAAGCGGTCGAATTTTATAAGTTGCTGATCCAGAAAACAAGACTGAACAGAACTCTAAAATTGGACGCACATACATAACATAAATCATTAAAAGGACATCTCTCCGCATTCCAGACCTGGGACGACTAATTCGGTGCAACATGCCCACGGCCCGAGCCCCTTTCGTAGCAATATTGCCGCATGCCTCTCTGAAAAGAGGACAAAGAAGAACAGAGGAAAAAGAGGACGAAACTGAGGTAGGGCGTGAAACGGTTCCGATCAGTGATCGCTGCCTTGTACTCGTTACAATTTCTGGTGGAGCAGCCGGGTACGATTTCCCTTTTTGCTGAGTGCAACCCCTCAAGGGCAACCGAGAGCCACCACGGATTTGACACCGGTCCATCGCAGTTGCAGCCGCCGCCTTCGAGGTCAGTCGCCAGAGTTCGGGCCTCTTTCCTGCACGCCTGTGGCCAACATGCATAGATCCAACACGAACATTGCTGCTAACGGAGAGTCTTCACCCCATTTCGTCGTCCTCCAGTCTCGAACGCCACCGTCCTTCCATGGCGACCTTTATGAGGACGCTGAAGACTGGCTGGACCAATTCGAACGGGTCGCCAATTACAACGGCTGGGATGAGCAAAGGAAGCTCTATAATGTCGACTTTGCTCTTGAAGATTCAGCGCGGACGTGGTTCGTGAACCACGAAACGACACTATCAACATGGGACCTCTTTCATCGCCAGCTGTTGGCGACCTACACCGCCAACGACCGAAGAGAGCGTGCGGAGTCGGCGCTGAAATCTCGTATCCAAGCCCCAAACGAGAGCATTGGAATGTTCTACGAGGACATGATCCGCCTTTTTAGGCGTTCTGATCCAAATATGTCAGAGGAGACGAAAGTGCGCCACCTAATGCGCGGGGTGAAGCAAGAACTATTTGCTGGGCTTGTGCGCAATTCACCTGGCACGGCATCAGAGTTTCTAGCGGAGGCCACCACAATAGAACAAAAATTCGACACAGGGCTCAGCACTATAACCGTAACGTGTCCGCCATGTCACCGGTCGTCTACGTTTCCGGCATCAACGGTTCTGATGATGCCTTAAGGGAGCTGATTCGATCTGTGGTCAGGGAAGAGCTGAGACATATTCAGCTACAGGGTCTAACATCGTCGTCGAGGCTTCCATCACTCGCGGAGGTCGTTCGCGAAGAAGTGAGGCAAGCCGTCATCCCGGAACCGTCTGTGCCTGGTGTGCAGCCACCGCCACCGAGTGTGCCAACGTACGCGGCCGTGCTTCAGCAGCATAACCTCTGTGATCCTCCAAGAGGGAACCCCACTGTGCCGCATCCAAACCAGCACCCCAGTGGGTACGGCTCACACAGAGCCAGAGTGAACCCCCCTACTCTTGATCCAAGACCACGCCATCCTCCTCTTCTAGCCGAAGCACGATTCCGAAGGACTGACGTCTGGCGTACCCCTGACAATCAGCCCCTTTGTTACCACTGTGGTGAGGCCGGTCACATGTTAAGGTTCTGTCCGTACCGCCGCGCCGGACTTCGTGGCTTCCATCCGCGTGCACGATGTCCTCGGAGTGGTGAACGACCACCCGAAATCGAGGAGTACCTGTCGACGCATACGAATCCTCCGGACGTCCCACAATACGGGTCCCGCGTCACTACCTCTTCCCGTTATCGTTCTCCAAGTCCACGGCCCTCTACACACCACACTAGCCGCTCGACGAGCCCCCGCTCCCCGAGGCTTCGGGAAAACTAGGAACAGCGACCTGCGGAGGTGAGGCCGCTGACGAGCGAACTGCTGGACATCCTCCATCAAGCTTAGTACAAGATAACGGCTATCAGACGTCGACATGTAACGATGATCCTGAGTGCGCAGTTTCGGACATACCGCTTTCTATCGACGATTGTCTCATTACAGCTTTAGTTGATACGGGGGCGGACTATTCAGTTATGAGCAGTGGGTTAGCCAGGAAATTGAAGAAAGTTTTAACCGAGTGGACTGGGCCTCAGATCCGCACTGCAGGGGGACACCTTATTACCCCGGCTGGAAGATGCGTTGCGAGAGTTGCAATTGACGGATTTGTTTATGTTTGCGACTTCGTTGTACTTACCCACTGTTCGCGAGACGTCATACTCGGCTTGGACTTCTTACAGGCTAATGGTGCGATAATTAATTTGCAAGAATCACGAGTGACATTTTCGCCGAGCCAAGCCATTGCGACATCTAGCGTCGTCGGTTCATCAACGTCCGCTTTACGTATTACAGCTGGTGACGTTACGGTCCCGCCACGGTGCAGCATTATGGTCCTGGTAGAAAGCGACTCACCATGCGACCGAGACGTACTGGCAGAGACGAACGTGGGTTTGCTTCTTGAGAAAGGGATCTGCGCTGCAAGAGGACTTGTTCGCTTACGGGACGGTTGTGCGAAGCTCTGGATTACGAATTTCGGGACCGAGTTTCAGCACATTGCGAAAGGAACGGCCATCGCGTATGTTGCCGACTTTATTGAGCCAGGAAACATCTGTACTCTGGCGCCGCCGTCGCCAGCCCGATGTAATGCACCCGACATTTTATCAACTGTGGACATTCATGCCAATCTGTCGGTGGTTGAGCGGCGACGACTCCAAGACCTCCTTCATGAATTTGCTGGATGCTTTGCAACGTCTTCGAAAGTTGGGCGTACCCCAGTAGCCAAACACCGCATTATGCTTGACGCGGAGACCAAGCCGATTTCCCAACACCCATACCGAGTGTTGTCAACGGAACGAGAGGCTATTCGAAGACAGGTGCAGGAAATGCTTACCGATGACGTGGTACAGCCGTCTACCAGCCCCTGGGCTTTGCCTGTAGTGTTAGTGAAGAAAAAAGACAACACCTTGCGTTTTTGCGTCGATTATCGTAAGTTAAATCAGGTAACGAAACGGGACGTATACCCGCTCCCACGTATCGACGACGCATTGGACCGGTTACGCAATGCCAAATATTTCTCGTCGCTTGACCTCAAGAATGGCTACTGGCAGATAGAAGTGGACGAAAGGGACAGAAAGAAAACAGCGTTCGTCACCCCCGACAGCCTTTATGAGTTTAAAGTGCTTCCTTTCGGTCTCTGTTCTGCACCAGCAACCTTCCAGCGAATGATGGACACCGTTCTCTCTGGACTGAAGTGGCAAACGTGCTTAGTGTATCTCAACGATGTCGTCATTTTCGCGGCTAGTTTTGAGGAGCACATTGACCGACTGCGAATGGTACTACAGGCACTGCGTTCAGCCCAACTGACGATAAAACCACAGAAATGCCATTTCGGATTCCAGGAGCTTCGCTTTCTTGGCTATGTTATTAGTTCTGAGGGCGTGAAACCAGATCCCGACAAGACTGCTGCTGTGAAAAATTTTCCGCGCCCAACCGACAAAAAGTCCGTTAGAAGGTTTTTGGGGCTTTGTGCCTATTACAGGCGTTTCGTAGAGAATTTTTCAGTGATTGCCGAGCCTCTTACGCGTCTTACCCGAGACAATGTTCCTTTTGCGTGGCAAGAAGATCAAGAGGATGCTTTCAACGAGTTGCGCCGGCGACTGCAGGCCGCCCCGATACTTGCTCATTTTGACGAAAACGCCGCTACGGATACACATACCGATGCCAGTAATTTTGGACTCGGTGCCGTTCTGATTCAGTGGCAAAATGGCACTGAGAAAGTTATCGCTTACGCAAGTCGCTCTCTTTCAAAAGCAGAGACGAACTACTCAACCACGGAAAAGGAATGTCTCGCGGTAGTTTGGGCCATAACTAAGTTCCGACCCTATATTTACGGCCGACCTTTTAGGGCTGTGAGCGACCACCATTCGTTATGCTGGCTAGCCAACCTCAAAGACCCGCTTGCAAGGTGGAGCCTCCGTCTCCAAGAATACGACATTACGGTTGTATACAAGAGCGGCCGTAAGCACAGCGACGCCGATTGCTTGTCTCATGCACCAGTTGATGCTGCCCCTCCCGACCGTGAAGACGATCACTTCCCGTTTCTTGCTATCGTCACGACCACCGACATGGCCCAGCGTCAACGGGCTGACCCCGCTTTACGCCCACTTATTGAGCATCTCGAAGGCCTTGATGTAGCTGTCCCACGTGCTTTCGCACGGGGTTTAACCTCCTACAGCATTCAAAATCGCGTCCTATATAAGAGAAACTTTCAGCACAACAAGGAAACCTTTCTTCTCGTTGTGCCGTCCGACCTCAGGCCAGAGATCTTGCACGCATGCCACGATGAGCCTTCGGCTGGTTATTTAGGAGTCACGCGAACATTAGCACGCATTCGACAAAAGTACTATTGGCCTAAGTTGCTACCTTCAGTCCAGCACTACGTGAGAACATGCCGAGATTGCCACCGGCGAAAGACACCTCTCGTTGTGCCGTCCGACCTCAGGCCAGAAATCTTGCACGCATGCCACGATGAGCCTTCGGCTGGTTATTTAGGAGTCACGCGAACATTAGCACGCATTCGACAAAAGTACTATTGGCCTAAGTTGCTACCTTCAGTCCAGCACTACGTGAGAACATGCCGAGATTGCCAGCGGCGAAAGACACCTCCGCTGAAGCCTGCAGGGCTCCTTCAGCCGATACCTCCGCCAACAGCCCCTTTCCAGCAAGTGGGCATGGATCTTCTGGGCCCTTTCCCAACGTCCGCATCAGGGCACAGATGGATAGTAGTGGCGACGGACTACTTAACGCGATACGCCGAGACACAGGCACTTTCCCGTGCAACTGCTGCAGAAGTAGCCCAGTTTTTCCTTAAGACCATCGTACTGCGCCACGGTGCCCCATCGGTTATCACTGATCGCGGTACAGCCTTTACGGCTGAACTAATGCAGGCTCTCTTCAGTCTTACCCGCACAAGTCATCGTAGGACTACTGCTTACCATCCGCAAACAAACGGACTGACTGAACACCTCAATAGAACGCTTGCAGACATGATTTCGATGTACGTCGACGTTGAGCATCGCACGTGGGATGAAGTCCTTCCGTATGCAACTTTTGCATACAATACGGCTGAACAGGAGACGACGCGTCTTCCGCCATTCCAGCTAGTCTACGGTCGTCCCATCACCACAATGTTGGACGCTATGCTACCCATAAGTCATGGCGACGATGTCACCAACGCCTATGCAGACGTCGACATATTTCTACAGCGGGCCGAAGAAGCGCGCCAGCCGTATTCAACAACAACAACATCGCGATGCCAGTCGGTACAACCTCCGACACCTAGACGTTCACTACCAACCTGGCGATCTTGTTTGGGTGTGGACACCAGTGCGCCGTCGAGGACTCTCCGAGAAACTACTTCGCCGTTACTTTGGGCCATACGGGGTCATTCGGCGTCTTAGTAACGTGACTTACGAAGTTGTTGCCCGGAGCCAACGACCTTCAACACGGCGGCGAAACTGTTCATGTAGTGCGGATGAAACCGTATTATGAGAGGCAGTGATCTTTTGCGCGTGTGCAGCTTTGTGTTCCCTGCTTCTCCTGTATGCATAATCTGAAGACACTCCCAGCGTCGAGTCGCCGCTTTCGAAGAGGGGGGGTAATACCGCATGCCTCTCTGAAAAGAGGACAAAGAAGAACAGAGGAAAAAGAGGACGAAACTGAGGTAGCGCATTCAACGGTTCCGATCAGCGATCGCTGCCTTGTACTCGTTACAATATGGTTAATGTGGGGCTGCCATGAAAGATTAACATCATAAGTGACCCCTAAATACTTTAATTATTTAACCTGTGGTATTATTTGCTGCTGATACATTACAGACAGACTTACAGAACCTTTTATATTAAATACGAGGACTGCGCTTTTGTTGACAATTAATGTGAGACGCATGCCACACAACCAATTCTCAATAGAGTTTAGGTACATTTGCAAGTGGAGGTAAAGGGATTGAATATCCGATGCAGTTGCAAAAAACGCAATATCATCCGCATATACGTAAGTGCGAACGTCATAATTAACTGGTATTGAGCTGAGTAGTATGTTGAAAAGGACTGGTGAAAGGACTGCTCCTTGCGGCACTCCCCTGGCTTGCTTATATCTGCCAGAATGGACGCCATTTAATGCGCAGTAAAACTCTCGGTTTTGGAGGAATTCAGATATCCAGGCTACTAAATAATGTGGAAACTGAAGAGATTTTAATTTTTGCAATAGAATGCTATGCTCAACGCTATCATATGCCTTGGCTATATCTAGCGTTATCAAGGCAGCGTGCATTTTTTGGCGCCGCGCTAAAAGAACTCGACTCTCGAGATCAGCATGCGCATTCCAGATGGAACACTTTTGACGGAAACCAATTTGGCAAGGGCTGAGGATATTTTCTTTATTCATGAATTCCAAGACACGTATAAGTATGACTCTTTCAATTAATTTTACAATGTTTGATGTTAATGCGATTGGTCTAATATTATCAATGGACAAGGCACCGCCTTTATTCTTAAGTAAAGGAATTATTTTGGCAAGTTTCCATTCTGGGTGTATCCAAGCATGTTTGATAGAATAATTTACTAGCTCTAACAACGTCTGAGGTGACTCGTCAAAAAGAATTTTCAACATTTTTGAAGTTACTTTATCAGGACCGGGAGCAGCGGCTGGTAATCTCATAACTATAGGAGAAAGCTCAGAGACGGAAATTTGAGGATCATAATTAACTGGTTCCATTGGCATTACAGATATCGAGCCCGAAGGAAGTGCAGACGAGAAACGCTTCTCCATTCCTTTGGCAATTGTTTCAATTGTGTCTATTGCTTCAAGTGGAGTCAAAATAAAGGAATGTAGATTTTGTGCTTGCGGAATCTTTTTCCGCGAGCGTAAAAAACCAAAAAGAGCAGTTCGATTGCCAGATTTAGAGAGGAAATCAAAATGCTTAGCATCATACTCGTCCTTCGCTTTTGCAACTGTACGTTTAAAAGTAGCTGCTATGAACTTGTAATCCTGCCAGTTTTTCGGGCACTGGTTGTGGAGAAGCTTTTTCCATGCCGCCTTTCTACGTCTGTAATCTCGGGAACAATCAGCATTCCACCAAACAGCTGAAGTATTCCCCTTTGAGCTCCGTACCAAGATCTCAGACTTCTTACGGCAATCCTCAATCACCGAGCATAAGCATTTTGATTTTTGTTCTTCATCCGTGTTAGTCAATGACTCAAGATTAGAACGTAACGTTGACTGAAAGTTATTATAGTTGATAAATGACTTCAACTGAGAAGTCGCTGGAGTTACAGGGTGATTAACCTCAAACGCAATCGGTATGTGGTCACTAGAGGTGCCACAATCAAGGGTCGACCAATTAATAACGAAGTGACTGGGAGAGGTAAAAAGTTAAATCTAACACAGATTGACTATGTTTTCTTATAAAAGTGGCCGAACCCGAATTTCTACAGGAAAAGTTATTATTTGTTATCCAATCCCAAAGACGCTTGCCACAACTATCTGTCTTGTAGCCCCCTGATACATGATGTGGATTAAAATCACCAGCCAGAAGAACTGAGTTTCGACAATTAACTAATAGCAGATCTAGAGGTTTTGTATCTTGTACAGCGCTAGGGAAATAAGCATTCACTAAGGAAAAGGGCAGTGCCCTGGAATTTCAAAGTCTAGGGCCAATAACTCACAATCTATAGAAGATAACTGGAAAGAAATCTTAGCCCTGTGACAGAATTTTGTAAAGACAAATGTAATTAAACCTCCTCCTTTTGATTGGCGATCTTGTCGGAATGAATGATAATTTTGTAAATAGAAATGCTTTTCGGCTGTTAGCCAAGTTTCTTGCAAAATAATTATGTGTGGATTAAATTGAGAAGAAATGTAAACTAAATCTGTTGAAGCTGTTAGAATTGAACGACAGTTCCACTGGATAACTCTTAGTGCCCCTATGATTGTGAAATCTTGGCAGCCGCAACTGCCTGCCCCAAAATATTATCCTTTGGCTTTAATGTATGCTGATGTTTCTTTGATTTTGGTTGGGACCGCGGAGAAGAATGATTGGACATGGGAGACCCACGCCGTTTTAGAATTCTTACATCTGATTCTACCATCTCTGCGTCATTAATGTTTTCATCGTCATCTGGGGGAGCAGCCCTGTTAGGCGAAGCAACAGTAGTGCTTTCAAGCAGTTGAGAGCTTTCAGAGGGCATATTTGCTATGAAGGAGGCTGTTCCTGATTGCAGGGCTTGCGTTAGCTGAACTGCCAGAACGTTAGAAAAACACTCTGTGACAGTAGCTACTATTCGGTCGACCATTTTAGTCATTGATGCTTCCACTGCAGTCATTATCGCCTTTGAGATTGATGCATCCAGAGGCACACCTGATCGGGCTGACACACCTGCATAACCGTGTAATCGTTCCTTAACTTCTGTTACAGCGTCACGACGCGAACAGCGTTTTCTATCTATTACCTCTAGAATTTGCAGCTCCTGTTTTCGAGATGGACACTCCAAGGAGTTTGCAGCGTGGGCTCCACCACAAAGGCAGCATTTGTCGTGTTGTTGTGAACATGATGACGAATGATGACCATCGCCACATTTGGAACACCGCACGGAGGACTTACAACCACGAGCACTGTGACCATATCGCCAGCAATTAGTGCACTGCAGTGGCGTAGATTCAAGAGGATGCACACGGAAGATCAATGGCCATGCTTTTATCCCTGACGGGCATGAAGTTCCCGCAAATGTGGCAATCACCGACTCTGTTGGTACCCGCGTATTATTAACCTCCCGGCTGCAACGATACACCGCTACCACACCAGCCGCCGAAAGAAGGTCGAGGGTCTCAGCTGGAGTTAAAGAAGAGTCTACTCCTCGGGCTAATCCCTTTGTGCATGCCAGATGAGTTGGGATAAAGCTGCTCACCTGAAGCGATCCAAATGAATTGCATTTAAGCAGATCCTTCACGCAATTGAGGTCTGGAGATCGGCACAGTATCCCGCCACGCCCAAACTGCCTCACTTCTGTGATCGAGTCATACAGGGTAGAGGCTGCCCGGAGAGCAGCTCGAACAGTCCCAGGGTTATTCATTTTAATAAATCCGCCATCCTTGGGCACCAGCGCCACAGGAATGTTTGGAACGCCAGATCGTTGGAACGTTTCCAGAGGTAGATCGTGAGGAGTAATGAAAGCCGACCAGGAGGAGCGCACCTGGCCGGGAGACTGCGTAGACATCACTTTACAGTTACAATCTCTCTGCGAGCGTTATCAACACGGTGAAAAGCGCAAATGCGCAGGGGAAAACAGAAAAAGAGGACTAGCCACCCAATACTTAGCCGATTCACGCCTTCTGCTCGTAGCGGTGCCCTAATACGTTAGCAGGGTTAGCAGAGCTGCACAGGCAACAGCGCTAACAGCGAAGGGAGGTTGTTGTTGTTGTTGTTGTTGTCCAAATAACTTATGGCACATACCCACAGAGGGGGATCGGCCAAGAATTGAGTTCTGCTCGCTTCTTCGAAAGATGCGCTGTTGCGACGCGCATCTTCTTCTTCTTCTTCTCCCTCGTTGTAATGGCACATACCCACAGTGGGAGATTGGCCATAATTCGTTGTAGGTGACATACTATTTTTGATAATGTCGATTTGACTATAAGATATAAATAACCTAATAATTAGGAGCTAGTGTTGCTGAAATAACTTGAAATTTTGAGGCGATGTAATAGAAAGCAATGAAAAAAAAAAGGAATAAAATTGTAAATTACTAAAAATAATAAGAAGAAAAAATACAATTCAGACAGCTCAGTGCTAACACACAAATCTTCCAGTAGCAATATTATAATTATGAAGTAATTCACACACCGGTTTTAGAGCATACCCTTTGAGGGTTGCACCAAAGGAGAGGAGGACAGGAACTGTAAATGGCAGTCCTAGGCGAGCAAGAGGTATTTCTAGATAATGTCTTCTCTGAGCAGCATACCTGTGGCAGGAGAGGATGTAATGTTCAATTGTTTCCACGTCATTACATGATGCACAAAGATTGGACGGCGTGAATCCAGAGCGACAGAAATAAAGATTGAGGGAAGGAATTCTACAACGCATGACCGTCATGGAAACCTCACATTGCCTCGAGATACAACATCGGACATTCCAATGGAAATTTAAATGATTAAAATCCGTAGTCGCAAGGAGTGGCTCATGGCTCAAGGAGTTTAACGTTTGAAATCGTTCAAAACGGTATATATTTAGCAAGATAATACTGGGTACAACATCGGCAACAGGCCCACTGAGAGCTGAGTTTGCTAAATAATCCGCCATTGTATTAGAAGCGATGCCACAGTGTCCCGGAACCCACTGAAAACGTACTTCCTGTAAGTGTATCGGAAGGAAAAACATCAGGGTTTGTTTCAAAAGACGCATTTTCGGACTTTCTAATGCTGCTAAGACTGACAGGCAGTCAGAGAGTATGATTACGTGAGTAGCATTACCGGGAACTTTTTGAAGGGCCAAACCAATTGCAAGCAATTCAGCAGTAAATATTGGTGTGTAATCAGGGATCCGTACAGAAAAACTTCAATCAAGTGCTTTGGAGTAAATCCCTATTGCTGCTTTTTCATTTCGTTGTGAGGCATCTGTGAAAATAGGTACGTGTCGTGGATATTGTAATAGATAATCTTCAAGATGTCCCTTTATTACCGTGGTAGTCAAGTGTTTTGCATTAGATGGCAACGACTGGTCAAAGCACAGTGTGGAAGTAGCTTGAACATTGCCAACACGTCTTACTGACCTAAGCGAAACTGCAATTTTGGACAGCAAGGACTGAGTAAATACAAATTGTGGTTGTTTATATTGCGGCCAATGATAATCTAGAAACTGAGATTGGTGTGTAACAAAAATGGGAGAAGCCACTCCAGACAGAGATTCCAGTGCTCTTAAAAAGGTTCGCACAGTTAGCAGCTCAAATTGAGAGTTCAAGTCACGTACACGGGCCTCTAAATAGAGGACTGCATTTGAAACTGTTCTTGGCAACCCCAAACATAGTCGTAAAGCGCGCCTCTCCAGTAGCAACAAAGGTCGTAGTTTGTAATTAGGACTGCCCCAGAAAAGAACACAGCCGAACTCCAGAATTGGTCTCAAATAAGTTTTATAGAGAAACAAAAGAGTATCTCTACGCATACCGAATTTCTTATGGCTAATTCGAATCAGGCGACCAAGGGCTCGCTCACCTTTCAGGCAATTACTTTTGATATGATGCCGCCAGTCTAATTGGGAGTGGTATAATACACCCAAGTATTTTAATGATTCAACCTGTGAGATTTGTGAACCGCAATACACAAGGGAGATATAAAGAGGGTGTGCCGGGGGGAAAACGAGTACTGAGGATTTCTTCACGTTGAGAGTTAATTTTACTTTACCGAGCCAAACTTCAAGGGCATTCAAGTAGGCTTGCAATAGCTGATATAAGGAATGAACATCTCGTGCAGAAGAGAAAAAGGCAATATCATCCGCATACACGTACAATTTTATATTTGGATGAACAGGAATATCTCTCATTAATATATTAAATAGCAATGGAGACAGCACCGAACCCTGAGGCACGCCTCTAGTTTGGTAATAAGTTTCAGAAGTTATAGAACCTCTCGTGCAGAAACATTTTCTATTGCTTAACAATTCTTTTAACCATGCAAACATGTAAGAAGGCGACCTAATTTCGTTTATCTTATTCAACAGAATAGAATGTTCGACACTGTCATATGCTTTGGCGATATCCAAAGTGACCAATGCCGACACTTCTTTCTTCTTCATTGCTAACCTAATTCTACTTTCCAAATCTGTATGAGCCGTCCAAATGGAGCACCCTTGACGAAAACCAATTTGTGCATCATTAAATACATTCAGGGTCATCACATGGTTTGTGAGGCGGCGGTGAACTATGCGTTCAATAAGTTTCACTAGATTTGAAGTCAGAGAAATTGGCCGAATATTATCCAAATCAAAGCCTTTTTTCGGATCTTTGAGGCTTAGTATAATTTTTGCAACTTTCCAGTCTTGAGGTAACTAAGCATTTTCCAGAGAAAAATTGACAATATTCAACACCTCCGAGCTGTGGTCTTGCACTAAAGCCTTCAGCATAGCCACTGTAATACCATCACACCCAGGAGCTGCAGGTTTCAGAGCAGCCGCTATACAATGCAATTCCGGTGACTCAACTGCAACGAAATCAGCACGTGGTGTAGGTCGAAGTAAGGGAGCCACCATTTGCGCTTGAAAGCGAATAGCAAGACCGTTCGCAATTTGTTCAAGTTTCGCTTTTGCTTCATTGGGTGATAACACCTCTTACTCAGTTACATGTGCTGGAGAAGAATTTTGGTTGCGTTCCATGAACCTATACAATGCCTTCCGATTAATTGGATTAGAGAGGTAGATATTCATATTAGCATTATACTCATCCTTTGCTATACGAATAGTTTGTTTAAATGAAGCCGCATAAAGTTTATAATTTATCCAATTTTGGGGACACTGGTTATGGGAAAGGCTCTTCCACGCAGTTTTTCTACGACGGAATGCTTTCTCACATTCTTCGTTCCACCATCGGCATGACATTTTGTTAGGGACAGACGATTTCACAGTGAACACTGAACGCTCAGTGGCATCTAGCAGTGAAGAGAGTGCTTGTTGAGCACGTTCAGAATGCTGAGATGATGCTATTGAGGAAAAAGAGGAGTTCACAAACTTTTTAAAGAGTTTATGGTTGATACATTTTTGTTCACAAGTAGTTACTCTAAGGGGAGTAGATTCTATATTAAACGTAACTGGAAAGTGGTCGCTAGATGTACCACAATCCACCGTAGCCCATGATGAGACCCTTACTCCATTTGCTGCTAACGTTAAATCAATTACTGACTTAGCAGCTGCTCGCATGAAGTTTATGCCTGGACTATTAAGCAATGCACATCATTTACAGACATCCAGATCCAAAGTCGCTGCCCACATATATCTGAACGGTAACCCCAAATAACATGGTGTGAATTAAAATCTCCAGCAATAATCAGTCCGTTTGTTGAACTCAAAAGATCACTCAAATCATCTGTTGTACGGACACCTGTTGGGAAGTAGACATTTGCAATAGTGAGAGGAGCAGACTGTGTAATTGCGATATCAACTGCAAGCAGTTCGCAGTCTTGTCGTAGAATTTCTTGTGATACCTTCGCCCGATGAATTGTTTTTGACGAAATTAATGTTAGCAAGCCGCCACCCCGGCCGCTAGTGCGATCTGATCTAAAAGTTCTAAAATACTTTAGAGAAAATGGCCGATTTGGCAAAAGCCAAGTTTCTTGTAATAAAACTATGTCTGGGTTGAAATTTGAGATAAGATTCTGTAAATCGTGAAACGAAGATGCAATTGAACAACAATTCCACTGTAGTACTTTTAACCCCGCCATGATCATTGTAGAATCCGGGAGGCTATAACAGCCTCCTTTAAGACATCAATGTTATTCTGAGGATTAGGGGAACCTTTTTTACTTTTAGTGTTAGAATGGGCGGATTTTGAGGGAGAGGAAGAAGCGCGACGCTTCTGGGACGAATATGGCATCTCTACATCCAATGGGTAAACGGTGGACACGTGGGTATCCACAGGACCCTGTCCCTGTACTTTCATCCACAAAAAAGGAGCAGGCGTAGTCTGGGTAGAATCTCCCTCAACTGAGGCCCTAGCAACCATAGGAGCATGGCATTCAGCTATACCAGGGTTGCCAACTTGCAAAGCTGCAATTTCGGTCGAACCAATCTTTGTAGCTATGACCTGTGACACAGCCTCTGTAAATGTGCTTAACATACGCTCGAAGAAAGCCTCAATAGATTTCTCTGCAGCTGAGACAACCGACTTTGTTATACCTGTTTCCACATCTGAAGCTATTGTTTTTGCACAAGCTGCATACGAATTCCTCTTATGGTCTAGCTGGGCATAGGCATCTGCTCTAGAACACCTTTTATGTTGAACGATGTTAAGAACAGTTTGTTCATCTGCGCGTTTTGGTCATGTACCATCATCAGCAGGGTGATCTGCGTGACATAGTGCGCAAATTACCGCAGCAGAAGTGCACATGTCCGATGAATGGTTGTCTCCGCACAGTCTGCAGCGTGATGCGGATTTGCACGCCTTGCTGCTGTGTCCGAATCGCCAGCATTTTTTGCACTGCAAAGGGCGAGGCTGCAGGGGATCTACACGGTACACAATAGGCCATACTTTAATCTCTGTTGGACAGTTAGCCCCGGCAAACGTCGCTATCATTGCTTCTGTCGGTACCCTAGAGCCACCAGCATCCCTGCTGCAACGGAATAGTGATAAGATGCCAATGCCAGCCTCATTAAATTCTTCAATCATTTCTTGCGGAGAAGCCGACGAATCCACGCCGCGTATAATACCTTTTGCACATGCCAGCTGTTCAGGTATAAAAGGTTTAACAGGCAATGATGCAAACGATGTGCATTGAAGCAAGTCCGACACACACTGTATATTCGAGGACTTACATAGGATACCTCTCCTGCCAAACGGACGCACCTCAGAGATTTCTAGGTAGTGGGGGGTGACAGCCTTTAGCTGCTCCTGGATTATTTTTGGATTTTTCAACTTCAGGAATCCATCCCCAATTGGTACAAATGCCACCGGTATTATACTTATTCCATTTCGACCGAAAGATTCCAAGTCCAAGCTTTGGGCCGGCAGTCTGGCAAACCAGGATGCCGAACCCCCCCCCCCCCCCCCCCCCTGAGGAAGCTAGAGACATTATAGGCCTAATTGTACATGAATCCTAGGTTCGGTTTAAAACAAATACTGGCCAATCCCCCGACGAGAAATGGCCTCACCAGAGAGAACGTTCAGGCAGAGAGAACGGTCAGGCTTGCAGACAAGACAGGATCAACAGTCAGGAGAAGAATGCAGAACAGCACACCAGCACAGCACCAGCACAGCGGAGAACCGAACGCTGTGCTCTTCTTTCTTGCTTTTATTTTTCTTTCTTTTCTATTTTCTCTTCTCTCCGCGCGAGGCAGCGAAGGTGGCTTAGCTAAAGAGCCAGTAGCAGGCCGGTGCATTATCTTTTCCTTCTTTCTGCAGTCGCAACAACACATTACTCCGGCGTTCGACGAAAATTCACACCTATTTCTTGCGTTTCCAGTTCATGAAGAAAGAGAGCGGTTTAAAAGTGGGCTATAAACCTAAAAATGCCTGCGTTTAATAAAAAAAAAATACTTTCTGCTGTGTGCGCTTGCGTATGTGCTATCTCATGAGTCTTATAATATATGCTGTAGAATTCGTTAAATTAATAAACCGTTCAGTTATAATCACTGCAAGAAACCTGGCAAATGCATTTCTTTTGTGGTAGTGGAGCAATCGCCGAAATATAGTATCATATATTAGGGTCTGTGTGATTCTTTTATGAAGAAGCTTAGTGCTATATTGTGCAATCTTGAAGCAATTCTATATGCTTAGATTTCAGAAATATGTAACTCTTCGCTAATCAAGACTCCAGAAATGCAATATATATTTGCTTTTGTGGCACTTTAAAAGAAATCTTGGAAGCTCCCAGAACAACTTCTTGCAACACATTGTTTCCCTAAAACATGATTTGAAATTTTGAACCATCGAGTCCATAATTAGGAGCAGCGTTGGCGTTGAGGTAGAATATCAGTCTCGTGTGCAAGAAGCCTATGGCTCGATCCCGGGTGCCGTGCATTTCTGCAGTGGATTAAAAAAGGATAGAACCATGTGCCGATCTAATTGCAGAACACAGGTTTAGGGTGCAACCTCATGCCGATGAACACCTTCTGAAATGCACTCCATCACAAGAAAAAGATTTTGCCCCCATGATGCAACACTTTGTATCAACCTTCTAAGAATACTCTGAAAAACCGCCGTCCCTCTGTCCCCAACGGTAGCGGAGCAGCTGACCACACCGGCAGTCAGACTTGTGACGCCGGGGTGGGTGCTGACATATATCTGGATACGGACAGGTTGTCTTCAGAAACTGACCCTGGTAACATTTAACGCCAGAACTCTAGCTAGTGAGTTAACATTTCTCTTTCGGGAACTAGCAGGCAAGAAAGGTATATGTTAGGTATTAGTGAGCTTAGGAGGCCAAAGGCTGCATATACTCTACGGACGGGAAGGCAAGTATATTGTTATCGATGTTTACCAGAGAGACGAGAATTTGGGGTAGGATTCCTTGTCAACCCGCATATAGCTGGTAGCGTAGATGAATTCTATAGCATTATTGGGAGGGTAGCAGGCATCGTAATTAAGCATAATGAGCCGTTTAAATTGAAGAGTGTTCAGTCATAAGCACTTATATTTAAGCCTGAATCGCATGCACGCGAAAACTCACGCGAACGCGAACGCGACGGCGGCACGCATCGCGCGAAGCCTTCGCGCGAACAAAAATGAATGTGTCGCTTGGCTCGTCGCTCAGATCTGCCGAAATAGAAAATTTCGCTCGTTCGCCCGGAAGTAACCGTACGTCACTGCCGCTCATTTCGCATGCTTTCTTTATTTTGCTGTGTTGCATTGTGATTGTGCATTACCGCGTTACCATTTCGCTTTGTACGAACAATGGTGGGTAGCCATGGATTCAAAGAACGTCTAATCGCAACCGAAACAACAATAGAAACAAAGGGTCACGTGACTATTCGTGCCGATTACAGTGCAAGTTCACACACATTCGATACGGTTTGCTATGAATACATTTTGCTTTGCCATGTCGTGAAATAACGTTAATTCTTGCAATCGTTATGACTGTTGCTGGATTTGGCAATAGTTTTGCGGTGTACTAAGCCACTATGCTAGCCAAATGCCAGCCACACAACCTACACAGAGCGTTGTCGCCGTTTCGCTCGGTTCGCGCTGTCGCGTGCATGCGTCTTCCCCAGTAGGCGACGGAGCGAACCATGATCGCTTACGCCGCGCCGCCTTGTCGCTTCGCTCACTTTTTCTCTCACATGCGTTTCCCGCTTTAGTCATAATGCAGGGCAGTAGAAATCTTCTATGAATATGTAGATTTGGCAATGGGGAAAGTACAAACGCAGTATATTGCACTGATGGGTAACTTCAGAGCTAATCTAGGAAAAAAGCAGGATGGATACCAGGCAGTGACGGACTTGGCCATTGGTTATAGGAATAGCAGGGGGAGTTATTGGTTGCATTTGCACGGTGAATTAAATAACTTAGGAATCATGAATACCGCTTTCTGCAAACAAAATATCCGGAAGTGAACATGAAAAAGCCACAAAGTGGAGACTAAAGGTGACATTGACTTCCTACTGCGTTCTAACCCTGGCATTGCGCAGAATGTAAGGTGATCGGAAAGGTTTTGAATTCGTTTAGATTTGAAGATGGAACAAAACAGATTAAGTAAGGAGTCCATTAACGAATTAACGTTGAGAGGGAAGCGAGAAGAATTCATGATCACGCTACATAATAGCATCAGAATTCAGCTTTAACTGAGGACGATCTTAGTGTAGGGGCGATGAACAATGTTTCAGACATATTGTTACCGGAAAACGCGTGACCAAAGTGGTGTGCCCACAGACAACGACGACGACCGAGGAACGCGTGGACGATGAAGTGTTCTAGACGACGACGAAAGTGGGGTGGATGCTGCACGGCTCCTGAAGCCTTTGCGCTGAGTTCCGCCCTTCGCAGCGCAAATTACATTAAATGCGTCCCCGTAACATCTTAGTGGAGGTGGCGTGTTGATGGAGCCTCGTCAGTTGTCATCGTGACGGCTCAGAGCTGACAGCCGCTGTGGAGATCCAGCATCAGATCGTGTCGAACCAGCGACTTACCTGTCTCACTGAGCGCGCGGTAGTGGTCGGTGGTAGAGAGGATACGAGTAAATTATCTAACCAGATGAAACATTTTATTCTGAGGCACCAAAGTATGAAATTTGCCTTCATCCCAACATACAGAACATAACTGACAGAACTATCCAAGGTAATCAGAAGATGTAAACTGACATTGAGAAGTATAATATTGGCAAACTCGAGCATTCTCCGAAGAACAGTGGTTGGCTTAAAACGGCGAAGAAAAAAATAGACAGAGTCGAAATTAAATCTATGCGCTAAGGAATGTCATCAGTAATGTTGACAGAGAGTTAAATTGCGCCAAGTGGTTCTATAATGCCCTATACAGTAGCAAAAGTAGTCAGGACAACAGTGAGATCGGCAGTAGCAAGATCAAATAAACGCTCCGCCAGTGACGAAGGACGAGATTAAGAAATCGTTAGAAGACATAAAAAGGGTGAAAGAAGCCGCCGAGGATAAGGAAACTACAGGTTTGTTGACGGACGGGAGATGGGGCTATTATGTTAGAAAAACTAGTCGCCCAGTATGCATAGCACCTGGGGACACTGATGGTACCGAAATGGCTTAAGAACGCTGATATATTATGGTTCTTAAGAAAGGGGCACTAAGGATTGAAAACTTACAGACCTGAACACCTAGCGGTGGCCGTTACGGAGTCCTTGTAAAACAGAATATGAAGGGATACAAACGTCGGCACAAAAGACAGCATAACGGGAAGATCGGATCCAGACCTATTGTTGCCCCTTATATACAAAGGGTGGCACATAATATGAAGAACATCGCCAATAAACACGGTGTCAGGATGGTGTTATCCCCCCCTCCCAAAGAAAAAAATAATGGGCAACATGTGCGGACGAGTCATGAGCGATGCCGGTAGAAGACAAGGCTGCCTTAAATGTATGTCAAGCGCTACGTCAAATGCGCCACAGTGGTTATTCACCATATCCCCTTAACCAGTGTAAAGGTATACATCGTACAAACTGGGCCATGTGCGGACAATAGGACTGCAGACCATAAGCGTTCTCTAAAAAACAGTCAGAATTTACACCTACCTGTTCATTGCAAATCGTGCGATCTCAAGGCAATTTGTGAACCGAAGTTCCCAGAAATTAAGATTTTAGGCAGGAGCAAGAACACTCTTGCCCGTGAGCTGCTAGAAGCATCTTATATACAAAGACTAGGTTCCAAATGTATTACTGAATTATCTCTCTCGCTGTATAGTAGTGGAAGTCGACTTATGAATTTTGGTAAAGTAGGGTAGGCCTAACTGCTATGCATATGTTGCTGACTCTGTGGGAGCATTTGGGTTTCAAGAAGTTTGTATGTGGTGTTGTTTCGGGAAAGAAGTTGGAGCGTCAGTGCCTGTCCTGTATGTCTATTTGTGCCTATTTGTGAGTGTATTATTGTTGCGCTGTTAATCTTTCCTTTTATATGCTACAATGCCCAAACTAGCCCAGCAATCAGATTTAATTGACTAGATAGCGGAACTTATTAAGAACTTCTACACAAACATTTCAGCTAGTGTTGTGCTGGCATCCATGATGTATCTATTTATCAAGTATGGACCAGCCAGGATAAGCATGCAGGTTATTTTCCCGGTCACGGCGACCGCCTTTCGATGGGTGAAAAGGAAGGCGCCTAGGGACTGTGCAATGTCAGTGGACGTTAGAGAACTCCAGGTGGTCTAAACTTCCGGAGGACTCCATCACGCTGTCTCTCATAGCGTGAGCCACTTTTGAGACGTTAAATTCCCCCACTCAAACGCGTACTGGGTATTACCACACTAGAACCAATTTTTAAAAACCTTTTTTAAAGGAACTGCTTCATACCGACTAGTGCACGCAACCTAATTTATAGTGTAATAGCAGTTCACTTACATTATATCAAGAAGGAAATTTTAGGGGACAGTACAGCTCCGCTTTTAAATTTATGGCTGGATAGCGTAGGCGACTAGCCTGCATATAAACCCCCTCTCTAAACGAGCTCTAGGAACGTGCCTGCTTGGCCTAGGGAAAGAGTGAATGCAAGGGTCTTGGCAAGCTGATTCTGGTATCATCCTTCCATATAAACGTTGAGGCCCGTTTTCGCCGCTCCAGCCAATTGTAACGCATAAAAAGCGTACGTCAGGGCGCGGCCATGGTCGCTGCCACCTATACCGCCTGCTGGTGCCATGCTCGGGATTTTTCCTGTAAAACGCGACGTAGATTTTTGAAATATCAAGACTTTAACGCTATAGCGTTAAAAGCATGCCTTTTCTCCCAACCCTAGGAGAGCAGTTTGAAAATTATTTTTACTGCACATCTCTCTGCAGAATTTTCTGGATTGCCCTTCCGTCAAAACACCGGAGATCTATTAAAAAGTTTTAAGCTGCGCTAAAAAGGAATTGAGCACTGAATAAGGTGGAAAACCATCTTGCATAATAGGCCCGCAGTCATGCCTACAAAAGGAAAGATTTATAAATTGGCGGCCGACCTTAATTTCTTAAGTGCTCAGCCTGTAGTTTTCAGCTACACAAGAATGCGCGCAGAATGTTAATCTGTTCACACTGTAACAGTACTCCCAGTGGGTGCGTCAGTCCATCCCAGCCGGTTCAAATACTGCCCATGGAAACGATTTTTGAAGGCATTGTTACAATTTGGGAAGCCAGTCAAAACAAGAAACGAGAACATGACCGATGGCGATGAATGATGATGGGTGGATTTATGATTGGATGACGACTGATCACTTTTGAATGTCGGCCCTAGTGCGAACCTCCTGATTATTATGATGGTGATGACGATGATGATGTCCTCTGTCAAAATGGCGCATACCCACGGATAGTATGCGCCATTTTGCATACCCGCCGTATGTAAAATGGTATGCATTTTGGGGTATGAATACCCAGGGCGCATTTCAGATACTAAACATGTGGACAAGGAGTGGAGCACTTAGATAATTATGAGTCTTAAACTCGAATTTGAACAAAAATTAAAAGTAAAAGACAAGGAAATGAAGTGTCACCTAGCATAGGAATCTGCCTGATTAAGGTATATAACCATAACAGAATCACACACTGTTTTCAAATCATATCCCGTGACGCTCGCCCCGAAAGAGAGGAGAACCAGAATTGTTAGAGGAAGCCCTAATCTTGCAAGAGAGTCTCTTCAAAACATGCTCCGCTCACACGCCTGCCCAGAAAACTGTCCGCTTCATCTTGCTCTTCTGTAACATTACCCGGGGCCATCAAGAAATCGTCCCGATCGTGGAGAGGAAAGAATGCCGATGGCGATAAGGTGCCTGACATGACGATATCCTAGCTTGATGGGTGACGACCGAAGATAAAGAAGACGACGGCCTTCCGCAAAGATAATTCCCGGGTGAAGCCTGGATCAGGAAGATGGCCGATTGCCGAGGCCAAGGAGCGCACTGCATGCCATGAGCAGAAATGATGTTCGCATGAGTGGCGGCGTCTTTGGTTTCTAGGATCTACTGGTCGGCGCCTCGGTGCAGTAAGATCATCTGACCGGGTCTCTCCTCATGTTTTGAAGTCGTGTGGGTGGTGTAGCGAGTCGGGCGAGGGGGAGGGGAGGGTTTGCTACATATGGCCTTCGTCATGATTTATGGAGGGGCAAGGGACGGGGCGGGGCAATGGCGAGGTCTCGTCAGACCGGTAAGGCTGGGGAACAAAGAGGCGATGCGTCCCAAGAACCCTCTTGTCAAGATAAAAAAAAATGAGGAATAAATATTTCAATTCATTTCAGTTAATTCGAAATTTATTCCGGCTTTAAAAAGAGCCATGGCGTCATCCTTCTTGATGTAATCGTCTTTGCTATCGACGAGGCGCATTCCAGCAAGTTTTGCATCTTAACAATCAGCGTGCCATTAAGCCGAAGTCATCGAAATTTATATTTCATAGCTAGTGGTATTTATTACATTAGCACTCGAGTTTTGTTATCATATTTGCTCCAATGGTTCAGTGTTGCTGTCGGTGTGGATTTTGTAGAAAATAAAATCATTATCTGATACGGTATCCTTGACTTTTATGAGTCCGTACATTGCCACTGATTAGTGATTAGGGAAGACAATAATTGAATCTTCATGATTTTTAAAAGTTAATATACCTGCTTTTTGCGATATCCCTTCTTGACTTTCGATTATTTCTCCGTGCTTCTTCAGGGACCAATTGCGCACGATGAAACATTACATTTTTTTTGGATTGAACGAGTTAGAGACGAACTTTATATAAAAAGAATGTGCATTTTATTGTCGTTAAAATAATATATAGCTTTATGACACCCGTCAAGCATGAAACTCTGCATTGAATACAAAAACACACACATTGAACACAGTACTAGAAGAACCTTTTTATATATCGAAAACTTGAAAAACATTTAACTCGCAACATTTAAAGCTTTCGCTTTAATATTCGAGCAAGTCGGTATTAAAATTTTGGTGTGTCCATCATAGCTTATTTATTTATTTCCCCGCATCTTCGGTGCGTTTTGTAGTAACGTTATCCTGTGGTTGGCTGTGCGGCTGCAGGCCTGTGGTTGGCTGTGCGGCTGCAGGTCTGCTGAGGATTTGTGTTTCGGTAGAATTCTGTTTCTAGGAGCCTAAAAATAAATATGAGCAGCTTCCGGCAGTAATGATATTCAGAGTAAAGCAATGTGATATATGTATAAAACAACGTAACGAGAGGAAGGACAAAAAAAAGTAATGTGGCAACAAATGGTGATTTGGAACCTCGGTGTTCTGATTTTGTTAGCGGTGGAAAGCAATGAGCTTTCGCCAGGTGCCTTTTACATGCAAGTTCCCGTCATGGAGGGAATTTAGATTTTCTTGGTTCTCCGCGGGATAATACACACACTAAGTAAAGCCAGCGCAAGTGACTTAAGAGGTTCCGCGTAGGTTCCAGCTTGTTTTGTGTCCGAAATGCAACTGCCAACATGCCTTGAAAATTGCATTCTTCAGATGGTTTGATGAAGCGACTGAACTTTTCAAGACCAAAAAGAACAGTGCGCAGAGCCCACGTTTTGCTGCTTCAATTCCTGTGCTTTGTATTTCGCAGGATGCTTTGTCAGATATCTAATTGAAATTTTCGACTGCATGAAATTCGTACCGCCGCACATTTTCTTGCGCACTGCGCCTGATATAGCGCGAGAATAACAAGCTAATCACGTACAAGAAACTCCCACCATATAAAAATTCGCTAGTGAGAAAAGAGAATATAGTACGGGAAGGCCACAAAATTTGCATTTTTCACATCATCGCGCAATGTTATTAGCTTTACTTTCCATGTGAGTAACGTAAATACTGCAAATATTTAGCATGCCCAAACTTTGCACACCGCGAAGGAAAGAGGGTTGTTTTTCTTTAAACTTCTTTCTGAGTTGCTCACGCTTCTAACCGTGTGGACTGATTTGCGTACAAGTTCTTGTCGTCAAAGACAGTGGCATCCCATGCACTGGGGAAGTGACTGCCAGTTTAAAACTGGGGATTTTAGTCTACGACACGGCCGCAGGGTTTGTAGTTTGTGAGTTTTTATTTCTGACACACACCACAGGCATTGAAAAGTGCACTCACAACTACTTTCTACCACTTGTTTTCCACAAAAGTAATGTTAACTAAATTATGCTACAGGTAAACGTCAGTCATGAAAAAATGATTTCGCAGCGGATTAGTATCCGCTATTCTTGAATAGTCTATCAGTATAATCCTTATCTCTCTATAAGTTCAATTCGGTTGTGGCTTCTAAACGTTTGTGTATATCTATTACCTTCCTGAATGTAGCTACATGTACTATACAAGAAACCTAAGGTTTAATCGAAAGCTGTCTGGGCGTTGATATTAATATCAATTAAATCAAACAATTATATATTTTTCATTTTTCCAGAAAGTAATCTAGATTGTCTCCTGGACTAAAAGTTTCTCAAGAAGATTGACTGAGGCCCACGAGACTACAAAATGGCAGTAGTACATAACATGAAGGCACAGCGAAAAAATATAACATCAACAATCAATAAATAATGGGCTTATAATTAGTTGAAACAAAATTTACACTGAAATTAAATAAAAATGACAAAAATACCAAACAATGTGGTAATTCCATTTTTAATCAGCAAACAAAAGCAGTTCACGACATGACATTCACACTGGGCATGCGAAATTAAAAAAAAAAAAGATTACATTTAAAACCTAAAATCCAGCAGTTACAACCTAAAATAGTAAACAGAAATTGAACAACGTAATATTTAGTGCTCTTAAAATAAAGACCTGAGGTCATTTAGAACCAGGCCTAGCTACTATGTGTAGGGATCTGTTGAGTAATACTGGAAGGTTGTAAACCAAAGACTGGAGCGTGTAAGACGTACAAAATCTTAGAATTTTTCTGACATTCGGATTTCCAGTTTATATATTAGTGTTTCGGCGCTGTAAACTTGCCAATGAGGCTATGTAGCTGTTACATGTGGGAAAGGAAAATTATTATGTTCATATATGTTGGAAAAGCTTCGATCTTTGACCAACTGTTTAAAATAAAGACGTTTCCAGCATACGATCCTGTATAATAAACAACGCTCTCATTATATGTGTTAACTGCAAATGCAGGCACCTGCTGCAGTCAGTCTAGCATACGCATTTCTTAGGATCACTACCGCTTAACCTAAAGATGCCGGTGAACCCAGAGCCAGTGTACCTCCTTCCTTGAGTAGGACCTCGCTCAGCCGACTGTGCCCTCTGCACCGCGGGTCTTTAGGTAATGCTCAGGGAATGCATAGCCGCCGTGGCCATTCCTACATCGATGGAGGTGGGGCAGGTTTGGAAATGAGCCCAGGCGGATGCAGGCGTTCCGGATGTGCTTGAGCGAGCTTCCGCTGGAAGCGTCAGCTATAGATCATAATGTCTCCCTCAACAAGGAGGGACCAGGATGGGAAGAAGGGCGCGGCTTAATGCGCAATTACGGTCGCGGGGGCGGGCGAGTTGGCACCAGCTAGGGCATGATTGATGGCGTGCTGCACTACAGTTGGTTCCGCTAATGAAAAAGAACAGCGCTGCGCATATCTCCCGCGCTATAAAATATATTTCATGGTCCAGTGAAAAGCACCCAGTACGAGGTTAACCATCGCTGCGTGTCTCTAAAGCAAAAACAAATGTTTCATTTTTGCTCTTTTTAATTTACACTTCAGAGTGCCAGCATCAGCAGCGTTGCACCCTTATAATGGTCATCATCATCATCATCATCATCATCACCACCAGAGGGCAAATGCTTCTCCCATATTTCCCCAACTAACCATTTCTTGTGAGAACTGCATCCGCTTGATCCCTATCAAACTTCCTAATATCATCGGCTACGTAATATTCAGCCGCAACCTGTTACGCTTACCTTCTATTGAAATCTACTCTGTAAACCTTAGCCACTATTAGGTATTTCGCCTTTGCATTGCATATCCTACGCACGTTCCCTTTATTTTGGCCTAGAAAGTTAGTGACTAGCACATGTTCTCCGACCCACTTTCCACTTTTATTGTCTCTTACATTACTACTACCGTGTTGTATTCCATAGCTCACGTTTCTGCCTTGTGATGAGTACCACTAAAAGATACAACTTTTATATGCTTCAATCTTGAAATGCAGTGATCAATGGGAACAACGTCACATAAACACTTACCATGTGTAACCATGTGAACGAAGCTATTGCGTACACCCAACGTTCAATAGCAGCTAAGCCACAGTAATGTCTCTTTGATTCTATGTACTCTTAAGGCTTTTTCCTTTTTACTTGGCTATTTGTTAGCGGCGAAAATCCTGCTCACAATGCACTACTGCCACCTTAAGTATTGACCTGCTTACATTAGTCAGTATATATCTCCTCAAAACTACCCAACTACTCTTAATAGTTAATCAATATTGGCTATGACATTGTCCACCTTGTATTTTAGCGCACACTTATGATCTCTGCTTATTCATAGTTTCCTCTATAGATCACGCTTACACTACCACTGTTCTTGAGATTATGCTGGGTCAGTTCTCACCATATTATACTTCCTTAGGTTGGATAAATTACGCCTATTGTTTTTATTCTGCTGTATAGCACGCAGCAAATTAAGGCCATCATGTGCAAAAAGAAAGGTTTGAAATCTCTGCTTGATAGAGAAGGCAATAAAATCTACTAGCACTTAATAGCCTCCAGGATAGATTCGCGTCGTTAAGGAATGCGAGAACGCCAGAAATCTCATTGTGCGATTTTTCCCATAAACTTAAGCTTGGATGTAGCGGGTTGTGCTCATTGTGAACTTACCGAAAGTGGTGTTGTCCTCGTTCTTCAAGTTTTATTTATGTAATTAAGGTTTGGTTGGTAGGGAAAAGTCTCAGCAATGTGTGTGTAGATATATCATGTTTTACGTAAATAAGTTTTGTGACAAATGTGTGTTAACGATAAGAAGGCGACATAAAACAAAATTCTATGAAATGGTCGTGGTGACTACATGATTGTTATCATTCTTCTCTCACTAGCATCACTAGGTGTAACTTGTGGACTTTCTTTACTCATTAATTCTACCTTTTCTCAATCAATTTTGAGCCCATAAGTTCCTTGACGCCTTTATGTGGTACATTTACACGTATATTTCAACGTTCTGGGTAGTTGCGTCCCATAGAACAGTTCATTCCTTATATCGCTGATTTCTACATGCCTTGGTAACCAGCAGACTTTATTTTGTATCCTTGTGTTTCAGCTGTTCTAAACTAATATATTATAATTTCTAATAAGAGTTCTGTTGCACTCCTGTGTCTCAGCTGTTCTTAACTAATGTATTATATTTCCTAATAAGAGTTTTGTTCCATTCCTAAAGAGCAAATGTATGATTACAGAGCGAGTCTCTGTAGACAGTACGCATTTCAATATTGCTTGTTACTATTTATTTTTCTAGAGCAAAACGGATGACACAACAATCAGCAGTAAAAATGGATGCACACCGAGGTAACCTTACACTATTTGCACGTTTGTCTTCTACTACACCACTATACAACTGAGAAAGGTGTTTTGGAGCCATCTGTGTAGATTGCGAGGTGGTTGTGTACATTTCCTGTAGGGCAAAGAATTCTTTTAGTATGTGTTGAGGCGGCGTCTGCTATGGGCTTCAGTTGTGAGTGCATCAAATATGTTTATTTCATGAATTTATTGTTTGAAACAGCGAATTTATGGTTGTATTGCTTGTGCGGTGTTATCACAGATATGCTTTAGCAGTGAACGGATTTTTAGAATGCATCAGTATGTGAGCATGCTTTTTCTGTCTGTGAATGATAATTCATTCCTTTCTAAATCCAAGTTGTTTATGGATGGCGTCCTGTATGCACCAGCTGAAATGTTCAAGCGTAAATTGTGTACGGGGTCCTGTAGCTTTAAGTATGATGGCCTCGCAGATTTATACATAATGCTGCCATAGTCTAAATAGGTGCGCCCCACGGATTCGTAAAGGCGTGTTCCGCCAGCACCCGAGCGTTTTATGAAGTGACTTTAGTACATCAAATTATTTGAATAGGGTTCGGTTGTGGTGCCAGTTGTTGGGTGTCTGTTTTGGGCCGTTGTTTTAAACTTAAAAAGAGAATGTTTATAATGTGCGGAACTAGAAACGTAAGCAACATCTTTCCCCAATATCTGTTCTTTCTTTTGAGCTCGTTTGTGTGGCAGGAGTTCTTAAATGTGGTATTGGAAAAGAGGAATATCTGCAATCCATTAAGAAGCTAGTCATTTACGATACATAACCTTCCCAGGAGGTTTTCTCTGCATTGTGGTGAATGTACTGTGTTTTATCCCCGCTTTTTGGTTAAATATAGCAGGTTTCCTTGCGTAGCCTATTTGCAGAAACTTTCAAGGCCTTATTTTCTTTTCTTGTCACTCTTTTGCACTCTTGTGCGCACCACCATTAATAGGTTCGCATTAGAGAGGATTGCAGGATAGCTAAGTGTGCTGGAGCAATAATACAAGCCGAAAATTTAGGATTAAGTTCTTTCGCGCAAATGTTTTCCAATATCCTTTTTTGATGTTGGCTATGGAACTGAAAAGATTGATCAGCTCAATGAAGTTTCCGCTGCCGTGTATTTGTTAAAGTGGCGAGGGTGTTAAAAGCTTAATATTAAAGGTAAACTATTACTTTCATTTGGATTATCAAGAAAGACCAATTTATAATCTGTAAAAACTGATGGTGAACAAAAAGATAAATTCAAGCCGGTGATTTATCCTTTACTCGAGGAGCAATATGTGTGCTTGCATGTAATCACGCAATAGAGTTTTTGCAGAGAATAAAATATTCCAGGACATGTTCTCTAGTGTCTGTATGCTCGCTTCCTCAAAAGGAGGAGTCTGCATTGAAATCCCCAACTAAATGATACAGTTCAAGTACCTCTTCAGAAAGTTCCTTTAAGTGTATAAGTGTTACGGTTAAATGTGGTTGAAGGTAGACAAATCATATTTTCATGGTTTTAAAATAACGATCAGTGACAGCAACAGTTTCGAACTTGGTTTTGGGCTGTACTTCTCGAGTTAAAATACCTCTGTACAAAAACAGCGACACGAGCTCCTCAGAGCCCCCCATGCCTGTTCGCTGTGATATCAAAACTTTTTGCGATTTTTTTTAAGATGCTCTTTCGTTGAGACACCAGATTGGTCTCTCCCAAGCATAAGACCACAGGACATAGTAGATTTAAAACATCTGTTACGTCGCTGTAGATTTTAAAAGGCTATGACGGTTCCTGTGCGTTACGAACGCGATGTTTGAAAACCGTTTGAAATAAAGGTTAGAAATGTTATGTTGGTGGGACCTTTGGACCTGTAATTTACTCGAAAGCAACGTCGCGGATTGAGGACGTAGGGTTTAAGACTGATTTTTGTGTACCCCACCTCCACAGTCTGGAAGTGTGCTCAGTGAGAAAGGTGGGGGATTATTACACTGGGTATGTGCCCAAATCCTGTGATTCGTACGATTCTCTGACTTTGGTGGCGGTAAAGCACTTCCACAAGAAGGCCTTCATTTCCTAGTTTTGTTTTTATTGTATCTTTTCCTTATCACATAAGTTTATGACCTTAGTACAATGAATCGGGGACACGTTTCGCACTTTTTTCAATGTGTTTGCTAATATCACGTAATATCGGAAAGAACTGTGCAGTCTTCGTAAAATATTTTGCAGTGATCGCGATGCGCCAACGCTTCAGAGGAAGGAAATAGGTTGAAAATGTAGAATCCTTCAATAATGTAATTGATTTCGATCAGTAGGGTAGCCATCCGAAAAGGGGCCGGGATAAGAACTCGCAATGCAGGTCTGCAGATGTCAGCCTTAGATAATGACTGTAACCAAATGCGACATATTATAGGATTGTTAGCCACAAAAGGTGTCCCTAGCCACGAGGAAACAAAAATAATAAAATCAAAAAAGAACAAGATAGGAAAGTTGTAAGGAGATAGGCAAAGGAAAGATAAAGGCGGTTATAGGAAAACACGTCGGCCGATCTCCCCCGGTCGAGTCAGGCCGGATGTGTCTACAGGAAGCTGAGGCAAAGTGGTGTGTAACCTCTATCAAGGGCCCTTTAACGTCTAATCTCTCGGCATCGGCTGAACCACCAGGATCTCCTTTTCCCCAGTAAGGCGTTGCCACACGCGGCCGGCTAAGTGTGGGTGCTCGGCGTCGGTGGTGTCGCGCAGTACACGCAAACATCTACTTTAACAGATGCCCAATGTAGGCAGTTACGTCCATTTATCAATTTTGGTAGCTTGGCTGCGTCTGTCCGGTGTGTTGGGATGGAGGCGTTGATGATTTGGCGTTCATTAATCAGAGCGTTTTTCGGTATCCTCTTCTACTACGCTGCGTCGTACGTCTATTGTGCACCCATTAAGGAAATCTCTGAAATGATCCTTGACTTTTTTCTAAACAGAGATCATATTCCCCAGCTCAAATCAAATATTTGTTCTGAGCATAGTGCTTGATTAAGGCATGTTTCTCTTACAGATATCTCGCAATGGGCTTTTTTGCTAGTTTATACCGTTTGTTCTCTAAATATCGTCTACTTTGAGTTTTATGTATTGCCGCAAGGAATTCAAATCTTAATTAGTTGTTTTTTAGACTGCCGCCGGCATGCGGCTTACCCCTCTTATTCTGACACGTGGGTCAATTTTATTCAATTCTGGGTCAATTCTGGAGAGTGAGTGCAGGCGCAGTGGCGTCTAATCTTATAGAATCCTCCGAGGCCCGTGCAGCAACGTATACACTCATCGATGATGCGGGGGCCTCGATGTAGTCGCAGTTTTGAAGGATGCGATATTTAAAGAAAGGAAATATGCCTATTCAATATTTCTGCCGGCCCCTGACGTGGGGAAAAAGGTGTATCTTGAAAACAGGAGAAACGCAGCTTCTGGACGCAGTACACGGGCGCCATTTTTCTCGGTGAACATTCTTGCAACGTATTTGCCAGAGGTAACCAGCCTGTATGGCTTGTTTGTGAGTCATGCAATTAAATTTGCTTTCCCAGCACAACTCGAACTTTAAACCAATTTTATAGCAAGAAAACTATCTTGTCTTTGTCTATGAAAACGTATGGGACACTACGCCTATTTTAAGAATTCTATTAAACAACTGAGAAGCAAAATGTGCAGCTTTGTTGCAATTGCTAAAGGTGGTATATAAACAATTGTCTTCATATACGGTGATCAGCCATGCGTTGTTCAAACGTTGCACTTTCCAACAAAAACATGTCTTGCCTTCGCTTGCGTATGTGCAATTCATGCTTAGAAAATTAGTTATGGTGTAAGCGCCCGTTCTGATTCATCATGAAACATTGGTGGAAGCCACAAGAAGCGTTGTGATGGCTCTGTGCCGCCGTAAACTAAACGAACTTTAATCCAATACATTCTGCGGTAGAAAATAAATTTGTAACATATTTCTATAAACATAACATATTTGTAACATATTTCCGCAATTCTATTTCAGCATTAAACTGAGGAACGCCGAGGGTTGCTGAGGTCGCTTGCTGCTCTTGAGGCTTCCGGCTTCTCAAGTGCATTGAGAGTACGAGTAAATCCGAACGAGCCTGCTTTAGCGTCATATCAACACGGCTTTCCATCTGCATAGCCTTGTCAAAGCAAGAAACAAAAACAAACTATCTGATTGTGTAGTTGATCTTCATATACAGCATTTTCTACAAATCATGTATAACCGCATATTGAATACTGCTGCAAAGTAACACACAAACAAATTTAGCAATTTATGATTAAAAACGCCCTTCTACGGTCAATATGTCATTGTTCCTCGTAGCGGCCGTTTTCCAACAGTAGATTCTTTAAATTACCTTCTCCTGTAAAAACACAGATTGCCGATGACATTGAAAGCGCGAATGCATTTGATAGAGAACGCTGTAAGCTATTCGATTCGGTATGAACAAGTTATTTCATTTAGAGCAAATGAAAAGTAACCTGAAGTGGCTATCTGTAATGATTTTTCATCTGGACTGAATACAAAGTTTCATTCCAGGTTTTATGGATTATAAGCCGGAAAGAAGCATGACTTTAAAGTATAGAAATCATGCTATTCGTTGTTCTCGCTATGCGTAATTTGTTTTTATTATAAACATGTTTAGTATATATATAAATGCCCTTTACAGGAATCAACTCAGATATGCTACTCAACTATGCAATCGTTCAAATTTCCAGGTCATGTTGTGATTGGGGGAAAACATCGCCCACCTAAAAAGAAACTAATGTGAAACGTGATGCGCGTTAGCAATATCCATAATATCAATAAATAAAATACAGTACCGAGAAACACCCTTGCAAAATTCAAAATATACCTTAATGTTGGGGTTACGTGTAACTGCTTTGTATTCTGCACCCAAAACGGCTATAAATATAACAAATCATAAGCTTTAACCCTTACCTCGAATTAGGTAGTGCGCAAGTTAGATAATTTGAAGCCCAATAAATTGGAATAAATTTCAGAAAGTAAAAAAATGCCGTTAATAATCGATGTCTAATAGTATATCGGTTACAGGACATAGGGCCACTTCGGTACTTTTTTTTTTATTTAATTCATAATCATAAGCCGTAACAGAATTCTTTCTCTCGGATATTTAATACAGTGGTCTTTAGGAGAGCTTCAACGACCTTCATAAATAGAGATCTCTGACAAAACACTGTAAGTATTAATATTTTCAGCGTGTATAATATGCAGGAGTTCCTTTTGAAAACCGCTTGTTTGACAAGAGTAAAACAAGTACTCATTGAATATGCGTAACTGAGCGGCAAGAGTCATCATTCGCTCCGCCTTTAAAGTGCAAAGTATCCTTTATTGACGACCGTTTGTCGAAAGGTGGACACAAAACTGAAATAAAATTAACACTTGAACTGAACCATTGAAACGTAGTGCTCCATTAGAATGAAATAATGTAATACAGTTATCAACCACATGTGTACCATATGAAGCCCGCACCTTCTATAGAACTGGACCAAGAGCAATGATCTCGCCCGACGAAGGGTACAACCGCAGCCAGATTGAATGTTAGTGCTTTTTTCCTGACAAAAAATATTCAGTAGTGTACCCCACAAAATGAATCGGTAGAGCAGAGCAGGCAATTGAAGTTCTCAAGGACACAATGCTGTGGTTACAGCCAAACGGGCGCTAGTGTCTGAAGACGGAAAAACAAACCATTGCGGCGTGAGTTGCCCGATTCGGCTCGCAAAAGGACTCGACGCTGTACAACAAACTATGCTGCCCATGTATCAGCCACCCTCAGCAAACAAATATATCATCAAGATACCACTTCCAACATATGTCTTGACTCTGATCGGGTGTTGCACGTCTTCTGTGTACATCGCGATGACCAACGCTACCTTCTGGCAATTTGACCACAGGACAAGGGTTGAAGGACCACTCCTAAGCAGCACTCACGCTGGAATCCTCCCAAACGCCTCTCTCTGTGTCATTACTTGGCCTAACACACTAATCATGATGCGCAACCCATGTGATAAACAGTGAACTCAGTTGCGCTGTAGCCACAAGCATACTGACGCGGAGAAAAGGCCGGGCTCGCGAGCGTATTGAAAATCCCCGAAAACCGCAGCAACGGAAGTGCCGGAAGCGTACTAAAAATAAAATACAACAAAAAGCAAGTCAGTAAAGTCACACGTTTTGTAGCTTATATAATGCAGTACATAAACTAAAATGCATACACAATAAAGTACTTTCCTAGAGAAAAATTGCTTGCACTCATCCGCTGACAATAACAGTTGCGTCTATCGCGCTAGCTTCAGTAGGTTGAATAAGTCGGATGTGCGGTGGCGCATGAAAACGAATAAGAGCGAATTTAAAGCTTGCTATTCCTTTTGTGCCGCAATCCTTTATTCCTGCCAACAAATTACATACAGGCTTGAAAATCGCTAGCCTAGATTTGCAATGGATTAACACCACTTACCTCAGCACTAAAACGTGTTCGAATCCTGTGAGTGTAATGTTTTAATATCTCTTTTTATTCACAACATTCAGATAAATTACTAACATCTTTACTGTGGGCATACCCTTTTAGGGTATATAATGTGATGTGTTTTATTTTTAATGGCCGCAAAACCAGCCGTGAACCCAGCCATAAGACGATGGTATGACAACGATTACACTATGCAGTTAGCTTCCCAGTAATCAATTCCTGGTTTCAGTGAGTGTATGTGAACTTTATGTTGCGTTTAGAAACATCTCTCAGCAACAATCGCCGTTTAACTCGCTGAGAGACAATAAGTTAGGAGAAACAATTTGAGAGACCCTACTGTTCAGAAAACGGAATTACGCCGGGTCGATATTCACGTTAACTTATTGAACTTATCGAGGATGCGCTACCAGACGCAAGCGATGTATTAAGCTGTCAACTGTAAGTAATTTCATGCCAGAAAACTATTTTATTAATAGTGCAATTAAGTTTTTTTACTGCGCTGTATGCTCGAACAAAGCGTAAGGCTTTATTGACTAGCTCTTTGTTGTGTTTTATTTTTAGTGACGTATCCGGCACTTCTGTTGCTGGAGTTTTCGGTGAATGGTAATACGCTGCACGTGAAGCTCTTGCATTTGGAAAAACTAAAATGGGCTTTACAGTCCCACGCAATGCCATCATCATCCTCACTACACCCACTCCGTGGCAGAGGCCTGTACAAATGTTTCTAATGATATCGGTCCTGTGCCACCTGCCTCCCCCACCCTCTTGATCTCCCAGATTCCTAGTCTACTCCAACCGATTAACCTTCTGTGCTCCTCTGCTACGTTTGCCTCCCCTTAGAATCTACTCTGTAACCCTTCACCACCATCGGTTATCTTGCCTTCACAATATATGACCTGGCTGTGACTATCTGTTTTTGATTTTTGCTCTGTTCGGGATGTTCGTCATATCGTCCAAGTTTCTAACTTCATGACCACCATATTACACACTATATTCGTGAACACCGCAATAATGGTTTACTGAGATAGCTCCCAAAGCGCTCGATCTATGAAGGATGCCACAGCGGAGGTTATCGAAAGTTTATACTGACAGGCATATTTTAACGTGCACGCACATCGCAGCATACACGCTCAATTTGCTCTTTACCTCAATCAAACAGCTAATTCAAGTGACTGTAAGGTGTTCGCTACTAAGATAACATAAAATGCTTTCAATAAAGGCTCAAAATATTTGAGTATTTTTTCCTACTGCTTATTTAGGTTGAGTCTTCTCTTAATAATTGCAGACTCATCATTCCACCACAGAAAGGTATAAAAATAGTTTTGTCTTTCATGTAAATGCAAATTTGCAAATTTATGTACTGTTATTTATGTAATTTTTTTTGAGCGATCGCTGATATTTGACAAAAATTCAAGAATATTAATCTGAGCATAGAATATTAGGAACAAAGAAGCCATAAGGATAATCAGGGTCCTTCTATCATCTACGTGTTGCCCAAGTTAGTGCGTTGTATCATATACGAAAAGGAGCAGATTATTTTTTTTTATTATTAATTGGTTGAAGAACTGAAGGGCAGGATTTCAGAAGGGAGTGGCTTACAAAACATTGCCAAGGCTGAAACAAAAATTGCAAGTCTCTTATACTTGGCTATTGGGATCTAAGGAAGCGCATTCAGTGCAAAGGCAGTACCCCATTGGCAACTGAGAACTAATAGATACCTTTGTTATTCGCCTACTTATAACATTTTACCTAATTTGGTAACAAAAATTCTGGTTGTCTTCAATGATGGCTGTCGATTTAAAAATGTTATGACAATGTGCCAATGCAGGTGAAAATATCGACTCTGAACATACTGTTATTCGGTACAATGCGATACAGATTTCTTGAGCATAAGAATAAATATAACAACCAATTCTCTTCAAAAGTAGCAAATATCTAGCTTGAGAACCAAACATGAGCGGCGTGCATCGATATGTTCATTTACACAACAATAGACCATCGAGCCGGATACAGTTACGAAGGGAGATAAAAGCTAACATGGGCTAATATTATAATCTATTTCTCATTGCAAATATCTCACTTCATTTCCTTTTGTTATATATTGTCGTAATTTTGCGGATAGTTTACTCCGCGGTTTTTCGACAATTTGGGGCCATTGGTTTCTTACAACTTCGGTTTATGCGCACTCACGTGGCATCGCATAACAGCGTTAGTTAAAGGGTGCCTAATAACTAAAGAGCGGAAACTGTTCTTGCGTTACGCGGTCCAAACTCAGGCAGCCACGAAGCAGAACGGTAAGTCCGGGCCGCATTCCTTAAATTAGCTTCCGCAGCAGAGGCTGCAATGCCGCTATAAGTATTGTTATTTACACTGCCCCACAGTCCTCCGGAGCAGAGGCTGTAATGCTACGCCTGCTACGCCGAAGTAAATTTCCTCAAGGAAGAAAGGAAATGGGAGTTTATTACGTCTGACGTTCCTTTCCAAGTTTTTGCGCTTTTGGCCTTTATCGCTTTCTCGTAAAATTTTCATTCGGTCTTTTCCCTTTCTTGTACGCATGACGACAAGAGGTTCGGATTGTACCCTATTGCGCGAGAAGACAGCTTGGCCACTTCAGCCGGGTGAGGGAAACCGGAAGATTGGCACTACCTGATTTTATTTCTTTCTGGGTATTGCATCCCTCAAGCAAAGTTATTTCAGAAAAAAAAGAGTTGATTGCCTGGATAGGGTTCTCGCTGCATTGTTTACGCTGTCTTCCGCAGCCGCGTCCCCGTAGCCTCGGAAGAAAAAGAGAGGCACGGAATATGCGTCAGTTGTGACAGCACACTTACTTGCTATTTGTCTTTCAGATTTCGTTTGCGTCTGCACACGGCCTATGTGCTTTATGGTGGACTTCAAGGCTCGGCTCAGGCTACAGGTTAAGGTGAGATATGGTCCATACCGCTAAAGTTGTCTTTTTTACCGGCCGGAAAATTGGAAGCGGAGTGGCGGTGCAAAGAAAGCACAGCCCGCTCCCTCCTACTCTATCTGCGTGCTCTTTTCCGAAATGTCAAGGCGTGGTGTGGCCAAACTAGAAAATTGCTTTTTCGTTTCCTACGCGCTATCCGTTCCGATGGGTGTCCTGTCTCGACTAGTGCTGTTTTGAACTCGCTTTATATAGTTTTGCGGCCTGGGGCACTTGCGCACTGGGACAGAATACCGAGACCAAAAAGTACATCGCAAAATCGCACTTCAGTGCCTCACGAATTGGTCACCGACACCCATAAGAAAACCTAAAATCTCATCAAGCACAGTGTATACCTACTCTATCTTCTCTTTGCAGGCCCGTGCCGTTTAAGACTATCACTTTCGCTCACACAAGTTTGAAATGCTAGTCTGATATATTAACAGAGCGCTAATTTACATGCTAGCGTTTCTTTGAATATAGTTGAGAAGCCAAGTTCGCTTATATATATATGTCTGGTATTCCTTCACGATGCGCACGCTACTATTGTGCGCTAGTGCGCATAGTCATCTTCGACTGTGTTTCGCTCGTGCAGCTATTTTCTTTGCATGTATTATAAACCAAATAACGGGACGATGTCTTCTGGAGCATCCAATTGAAGCATGTCTCACTAATGCTATGTAGGAATTAGAAAAAGGCGCAATTGTTTATAATTTGCTTCTTTGAAATATGCACTGCTATTAATCTCCAAGGCTACACAGTAAATCGACTTCATCTTTCAGTCGGCTTTCGCATTGTCAGCCGCTGTGCTTGCCACGAATATATTTAATAATCATGCCATCAGAACACGATTTTGCCTCATTCAGTTCAGTTCAGTCGTTCAGTCGCGTCCGACTCTTTCTGACCCTATACAACATGTCACGCCACGCTTTCCGGTCTCTCACTATCTTCCTAACATCACATAACTTCATCTGCAGTGCCTCGAGGATGCCATCTAACCATCGCGCTCGCTGCCTACCCCTTCTCCGGCGACCCTCAACCTTTCCCAACATCAAATCTTTCTCCAGCGACTCCTCTCTTCTCATCAGATGACCAAAGTAGCTGAGCTTTAACTTTAGAATTTGACCTTCCAATGAGCAGTCAGGGTTTATGGTCGACAATATCGACTGATTTGATCTTCTGGCAGTCCAAGGAACTCTCAAGAGTCTTCGCCAGCACCACAATTCAAACGCGTCAATTCTTCGACGGTCAGCCTTTTTCTTAGTCCAACTCTCGCATCCATACATCACAACTGGAAAGACCATAGCACGAGTTATACGGATCTTGGTTGGCAGACTAATGTCTCTGCTCTTTACTAGGCGGTCAAGGCTAACCATTGCTCTCTTTCCCAGAAGCAGGCGTCTCCTAATTTCATGGCTGCAGTCTCCTTCCGAGGTAATCTTCGAGCCCAACAACAGAAAATCTCTCACAGCTTCCACTTCTTGTCCATTGATGCTCCAGGACTTGATAGGACAAGACGCCATCATCTTTGTCTTTTTAATGTTCAGTTTAAGCCCAAACTTCTCACTCTCTTCTTGTACGCGCATCAGAAGTCTCTTGAGTTCCACTTCACTTTTTCACTTTCTGCCATTAAAGTGGTATCATCCGCATATCTAAGGTTGTTGATACGTTTTCCAGCAATCTTCACTTCTGCTGAAGACTCGTCCAGACCGGCCTTTCTCATGATGCATTTGCATATAGGTTAAATAGGCAGGGCGACAGTATGCAGCCTTGCCTCACTCCCCAGGCCTTGTTTTTACTACTTGTATAGCGCTTCTCCATCTCTGCCGGCAAAGAATATAATCGATCTGATCCCTGTACACACCATCCGGTGAATTCCATGTGTACAGGCGCCTCTTGTGCGGTTGAAAATGAGTATTCGCTATGGTCAGGTTGTTTTCCTGACAAAACTCTACTAGCCTCTGCCCAGCTTCATTTGGCTCGCCAAGACAGAACTTACCCATAATTCCTGATATTTCTTCACTCCCGACCTTAGCATTCCAGTCTCCTATGAGAAAAACGATGTCTGATGATGGGGTGTGGTCTAAAAGGCATTGTAGGCCCGCATAAAATCTCTCAACGTCAGCTTCTTCAGCAGTAGTGGTCGGTGAATAGACTTGGATATCTCTTATGTTGAAAGGGTGTCCTTGGATCCGAAGTGAAATCATTCGGTCGTTTTTGGGGTTGTACCCTAGCACTGATTTGCCCATTCTTCTGTTTACTATGAGAGTGACCCCATTCCTTCTCTTGGATTCGTGCCCACAATAAAAGACATAATGGTCGCCGGAGTTAAATTCTCCCATCCCGATCCACTTGAGCTCGCTGATACTCAAGATATCAATGTTCAATCTGTCCATTTCTCGCTTGACGACATCCAGTTTACCTTTCGTCATAGATCTTACATTCCATGTTGCTATGTGATATATCTCCTTGCAACATCGAACTTTCCGGTCGCTTCCCGACACATCCACAACTGAGCGTCCTTTTGCCTTTAGCCCAGCCGCTTCATTCGTCCTGGAGCTACTAGGAATCGCCCTTTGTTCATCCCCAGTAACATGTGGGACGCCTTCCAACCTGGGGGGCTCATCCTCCGGCGCCATATTATTAATAGTATTGTGACTGGCCATAGGGTTTTCTTGGCAGGAAATACTGGAGTGGGTTGCCATTACCTTCTCCAGTAAATCACATTTTGTCAGAACTCTCTGCCGTGACCTGTCTATCTTGGGTGGACTTACACAGCAGAGCTCACGACTTCATCGAGTTTCGCAAGCCCCTCCGCCACGACAAGGCAGATATCCATGAAGAGGTTTGCCTCATTAGACCACGGTATATAACATTGTGTCTGTCATCCGCTGCTTGTTTTTATTTCATTTACTCGCATTACCTTAGATTCTCTCTTTCATATTACCGAAGCTGAATTGCACTTGTTGTCAAAGTAGAAAACCGCTACCGGTTGCAAAGCCTAAAATTTCCAAAATATTTTCATTTTAGAGCAAAAGCTCTAAGTCAACACCAAAGCTGCGAAAAAACGTTAGGATTTTTTGAGGCGTACCATTGATAATTGACCCATCCTAATTCTATGGTCCCCAACAAACTCGTCCGGGGCAACCGTCATGGAAAAGGTGTGCAAGTGATAAAATGGCTGATGTGGGTTAAGTAGGAAATTAATTAGGTCCAGTAAAGTGTGTGATTGGAAGCCAAGATGGCCGCCAACCATCTTCCGGTTTCAGTTCTCAGCATCCGGTCAGAGTCTCAGTGGATTTCATGTGTCTCAGTGGAACGCGCTTTGTTGTTCTTTTCAACGCATCAAATTTCACCGGCGTTCTATAACTGGTTTAAACGCAAGGTAAAGCTCAGTATCTGTAACTCGCGTAATCCCGCTGACAACACAAAGCTCAGGTTTACGCATTTCCCCAGTGCAGATTCTGCAGTGATCACGAGAAATATTTGGTTACTTCCAAGCGTGGTTGGTTCCAGCGTCAAAGTTTACCCAATCACCTAAACAACAACCTCGGTCAGAGAGGACCCCAATCGATATCGCAATCCTGCCAAAAATTTTAATAACGAACTCTTATCCAAGGAACCTCGCATATTTGGCCCGGTCACTCGAAAATATGATTATCATAAATTCACGGAGTAGACTGCTTTCGCACAAGGTACTGGCGTTACCACATTGAGCCGCTGTGATTTTTTCTACCCAGCTGTCCTCTCCATGTACACTTAGGGCTGTTGAGATTTTATAGTTTTCGAGGAGAGATGGAACTTCCAAACTGAGTTTCGCGAACGACAAAACGGCAGAGCGGGCCTGCTTTCTGTGCCGCGGGGAAGAGACGTCATTTTTTTATAACAACTAAGGATGGATATTTTCATGAGAGATGGTAGTGTACCATTAGAAACTTAAAAATTTAAAGAGCCCCTAGCTCCCTTCCTACCCAGTGGGAAAAAATTACAGAAAATTATATGATGTTACGACAGAATGTCTGTGCGGTTTTTGACGGGAAACCTGTTGTGACAACAGAACAGGCTGTAGTAACATAAGAAATTTCTGTAGTTACAACAGAAAAGTGCTACAGAACTACAAAAAAATCTGATGGTTACGAGAGAATTACAGGACATTTTGTCGTATGTTCAACACAGTTCTGTAGTTTTTTTCGACTGGGTAGCGATTGCAGTTTACTTTCCGTAAAAGCAGGCGACGTTCTAACGTTAGATATTTTTCCAATCAACTCTCATGACAGTCATCCACGAGAAACTCTTAAAATATTGCTCATTACATTATCTCAGATAATGATAGTAGCAAAAGGTATGCCTACAAGAAATTTTATAGCAGGGGTGCGCACGTTGCTGTGGTGGAGAGTTCTATGATTTTATTCTCTCAATGATAGACTCTCCTGAGTAGCGTCAGTTTGTGACAAATATCAGAAACTTTGTAGATTATTAGGATTAGGGTTACATCATTGCTATGTGCAGATTATTACGAAAACAGCTTCGGATTGTCACGATGCGCATTAGGACATTACATTACAACAAAGTTCTAAAAAAGACGCAGTGCAGAGCACTTCACTGAGAGTTAGTACCACCCTGCTAGACCTCGGCCTGGGCACACTATTCCCTTCAATGAAAAATCATCCTACAGAAATTGTCCTTTGCAGAAAAAACTAATTCACAATGTCGGTCCATCATGCGCGTTTTCCAGAGGTTGTGCAATCCAATAAGGAAGAACATGTCTAGAGGCTCATCAGCAAGTGGCAATGATGTAAAGTATCGTACGAAGGGCGATGTCTAGATAAGCCTTTATAAGGCGGAAGCCTTTCTGAGCTCATGGAACGAAATCCCGTGTGAAGAGTTGTGCGCGAGATTTGCGCGCAATAAGTAATATTCAGCGAGATTCTGCGAAACGTGTTCTTGTCATCTGCAATCCCGCTTTTGAATGCGTGCCAAGAAACACCACGCAACAGAAGCGATGGTGCGCCTTCTAAACACGATAGAGAACGTTTGACAGATATTGCATCTTTTCTTTATTGTAAACGACTTATTTTAGCACTGCAACGAGTACCGATAACAGGTAAACGATGAGAGGCAAATGAGAGGAAAGGAAAGGTAGGCTTCCGCCATTCTCCTCTTAAGAAACTTCCACGAGACCCTCTGAAATTTTTTAATGCCTTTTCCATTAAATTCTATAAGAGAATTTCATCTTTACAATAAATGAAGCTATGCTCAATGGTTTCATATCTATAGGGAATCAAATCTGCTGTAGCGCAGAGCATTAGCGCTGCATATTTGAACGCCCGAAACATCGCTACAAATTCACTTCATAGGTCTTTCGTTTCAGTGTTAATGTTTTTCATTTTTTACTATCTACATCAATAAACAAAAATACAAAGATAATCATTTGATGCTGTAGTCAAGGGCTTCATATTAGTTTCGCATCCTCTGAGGTTCTGCAGCAAAGGGGCGTACTTGAATTTCTCCTGCATCGAAATGCAGCTGCCGCTATCAATATCTTTCCCCTCCATCTAGAGATCGGTAGCCCATTGCCGAGGCCACTAATCCATCAGGGGCGTGTGTTTTGATAAAGGTGGGTAGGCAGTTACGGGCGGAATTCAAGGACATGAAATAAACAAAAAATATAAAGCTCTCGTTTATTGTCCTATATAACGTTGGATTTTGCCATGTTTTTCGCTTCATACCAAGCATCAAATGGGCTTCAACTGAGCGCTCTTTACCACAGATTTACAAGACTCTGTTAGTAGGCTACACCCGATATGGTCTCACGGTACTCTCTAATATGAGCATTTTCTGCTTGCGGAATTTAGGAAGCGTGCCAGCACAGACGCTCAAGATATGCCTTGGATTGCCCAGATGCACCTCTAACAAAGGCACAAATGAAGAAGCACATGTTCGCCCAGTACTTCTTGCACGGACCGCTTAGTGTGTATTTACGAGCACTTACACGACACCATTGTTTCCATTGATTATGAAGATTCAAATGAGCGGCCGGACTGCAGTTTTACAAGTGCACTCCGCTGCTATCATTCGCAAGTACTAGCTGGCTACGCGCTTCCATATCATCCCGCCCACCCATCGTGGGTGATGGATAAACCTTCGTAGCCCCTGCGTGTTCCCGGGATACTAATGAAATCCGTGGTGCAACTTAGTGGGCTCGGTCAACTTACTTTGGCGCACATCTGGTCAGAACATCATAATTATATTCACGTGTACACTGCTGGATCTGCGTCTGCACAGGCATCCGCGCCCAGTGCATGCGCGTGAACGAAAAGTGCTAGCCACTTCCTTAAAGCATTTGGACAAGAGGCTTCTGTCGAAGAAGGTGCTGCCGGGTGCTTGGTAGGCCAAGGGGAAGGGTTTACATGCAGTGGGAAATCTTTAATTTTTTTTTAACGCGCGAGACTTGACTCACGCTTCTAACGGAAGGTGCCATGCCTCTATATATTTTCGCATGTCTTTTCCCACATCATAAGCCATCATGATCCTCTTTCTTTTCCTATTTTCTCTTCCCCAGTGCTGAGTAGCAGGCCAGATGTTTTATGATTATCGCTAACCTTTCTGCTTTTTCTATCAATAAACACATCTATCTCTATGTCAAACAAAAAAGAGTAATGTTGAAGCTACATGGCTATATATCGTCAAACGTCGCTATCGTTTAAGCAATTAATTTAGGTTCCGCAAGTTATATGTTCGCAACTACATTTATCTGTAATAAATTGTATGCAAGTATATTGAGTGGTGGTGCATTATTCTCAAAAAGTGATCCATAAACACAACTTATATGTTCACAATAGAAGGTAAGCTAGGTTTCGTGCTGCACTGAACAAAATGTAGAGCCTTTATCAAAAGTGTAGAGCACAGGGGATTTGAGTCTGAGCCGTGTAGTGGCGAAGATTCTCCATTAGTGAAGATCCTCCCAATATGAGAGGGCAGGATAAAAAATCTTCTTACTGTCAAGAGTTTTGGAACACTGGAAACAGTAATAAAATGCATACGAAGTGACTCACAATCAAACCCACTGGGCTGTACACTTTTGACAAAGACTGTAATAGTATGAAACAATGACGCTTTCCCTGAAACGTAAGGCTAGAAGTCCTGACTCGAGCGATACTTTAAGTAGTGATGCGCCTTAATGCAGCAGCCTTCCATTTATTAGGCAGAGTTTGCACTTTGCAGGTCTTGTCATTCATTCGTTTGTTCGTTCGTTCGTTCGTTCGTTCGTTCGTTCGTTCGTTCGTTCATCCTTTCCTTTGTTCGTTCGCTCATTTCTATCATTCTCTAGGATGAAGGAAACCGATGCAAAACTGATTGCGAGCAGCTTCAACCGGCCTCGACATTTATTATTCAATTTACATCTTATTTCGCGCACTTTCTCTTCCCTAAAACACCATTTTATGCGGCATTATGCAACCGACAACTACAACGTCGGTGCTTCTTAGTACCTTAATTGACCGATCAGCACATTATGCCAAATTTTACCCTCCGAGAGCTTGTGTATTCATTGCCGAGACCGCCACAATATAACGGCAAAATCTGGGTCTGCAGAGGTGTTTGGTTAGGCGATATTCTTAGCGTCGACGTTAATTATATACCTAGAATACTATTCCTAAACTCGATCTTAAGCGGTCTTTTTTTATAGAAATTTCGGTCACGACATGAATAGTTGCAGCTTCGAGTGAGCAATAGCGCGGAACAAAGAACGAAGGAAAGAAAAAAAGGAAGTGCGACCATTGAGCAGCAAAAGGCAGCCGTATAGAGTGACACCAAAATAAATAAAGATACAGCGGGCGGATAAAAATAAGCAAGGAGCGTTTCGGGTGTTAGGTAATGACCTTCTCGAGAATAGGGAAAATGGAGACATCACTCAGAATAATTTTTCTTCGCGTCTTTTCTTGTCGCCGCTTTCAGGGGTAGATTTATTTTTCTCATGCATTGGGCTGGCCTGCCTTGATTGCCTTTCCCTACACGCCCTTAGGTTTTCCTGAATTACATCGGTGTCATTCGTTCTCCTTTTCTATGTCATCGAGATAGAGCTCTCACCCATTATTCAACAGTATTGTGGCAGCGTCTTTTTGTAGCTTCCCTGTGAGCCAAGTATTCCTTACCGATTTCAGCATCCGTATCGTTTGCACTAAAGCTCTCGAGCTCGGATTCCTGTGGTAAAGAGCGAGTAAACACGTCTAATTCTCTTCTACATAATAGTGACGTTATGTACAGCATGAAGACAAATTACAATATCAAGTACTATCACTTTCTTGATGTCGGCCAATGTGCTGGCTTCGGTGCAATCATTTGAAAGCCACATGCATCAGCAAAATATCTTAAAATTTAGTCAGGTTTAATAAATTTCCGGTTAAGATTCTTAGTTTAGCATGAAAAACAGCTCACCGTAAAAACAAATATCTAGTATTATCATTTCTACGGCGCCCACAAATGTATCTGCATCTGTATATTGTTTTGAACGCAACGTGCATGTAAAAAAGAAAGATCTTATTAGTTCTCGCCCAAACAATGCTTGAATGCCATTTCTAGCTACCAGCCAAGAACTGCCGAACTTGCTTATCGCCGCAAAATCGCAGTTTAACGACGAATGTTGAATTATTTTTGTTGAAGTTCATAATATCGACAATACGCTAGAGGAATATAAAGTCAAAGGTACTATTCAAGGTTGCAAAGTTTAGCTGCATTGTGACAAGCTGCCTATTTTCGAGATCGGTTCGCGAGAAAATATTCAACTGGGTTACTTGACTATTTGTGTTCTGCTTAAGATATATAATGCGAGACAAAATAAAATACCACATGCTGCGCTAGAAGCTTCAGAAAACATTTGCTTCAGCGTGCTAGAATACATTTTCCAGCTTCATTATTCCATTCTGCCAGGCCACCTTTCGAAAATTTAGGCGTAATAATTTCCTAAACTTGACACTTTTTTCCGACAATATGGCAAAATCTACGCTGGAGAAGTGAATACGACTTAAAGCTGCTCTTTTGTCCACGAGGTGTGTGTGTCTGGATTCCACTGGTGACAGATACTGCGCCTTTCCCTTCCTGTAAACAAATTTTAGAATGTCGGTAAACCGAAAAAGGGCGCGCGATGTACTGTGTGAAGCAGTAACCTTCAGGCTTTCGCGCATTTCTCTACTGAATTTTCTGCAGTGCTCTCAGATTTTTTCAGACTGCAGTTAATATATTACCTCCATTTACATCATCATCATCACCAGCCTGACTATACTCACTGCAATGCGAAGGCCTCTCCCATATTCCTCCAATCAACCGGGTCCTGTGCTAGCTGTATCCACTTGTCCTCTGCGAACATCTTAACCTCACTCACCCACCTAACTTTTTGCCGCCACCTGCTACGCTTTCCTTTCTTTGGAATTCAGTTCGTTACCCTAAGCCACCATCGATTATCCGCTCTTCTCTACATGTCCTGCCCATGCTAATTTCTTCTACTTGATTTCCACTAGAATGTTAGTAACGTGAGTTATTTCTCTGACACACCCTGCACGCTTCCTATCCCTTAACGTTTTCCCTACTATTTTTCTTTTCATAGCCCCCTGCGTTACCCTTATTTTAAGTAGTACCCTCTTCAATAGCGTCCAAATTTAACCCCATAATTGAGTACAGGTAAGATGCCACTGTTGTATACTTTCCTCTTGAGCGATACCGGTAAGCTGCTAGTCATAATCTGTGAGTGCCTGCCAAATGCGCTCCATCCCAATCTTATTCTCCTGGTTATTTTCCTTTCATGGTCCGGATCTGTGGTTATTACTTCTCCTAAGTCAACACATTGTTGACTACTTCCGGTGCTTTGCTACCTAACGTAAACTGCTCTTCCTTCCCGAGGATGTTGAACATTACCTTAGTTATTTGCATACTGACTTTCAAGCCTACCTTTCTACTTGTCCTGTCTATGTCGATCAGCAATCACTCTTTTCAGTTCATCCTCAGAGTTACTTAGCAAGGTAATGTCATCAGCAAATCGTAGATTACTGAGGCATTCTTCAACTACCCTTATCCCTATCTTCTCCCACTCCAAGCTTTTGAATACTTCCACTAAGCTATCTGTGAATAGTACTGGGGAGATATTGTCTCCTTGCCTAAATCCTTTCTTTATAAAAAGTTTGTTAGTTTTTTATGCAGAACTCTTTGCATAATTTCTAACCATTCTCACCTTTTCTGCACACAAATCACGCCCTTTCCCACTCGTTTACGTTTAAACATTTCAAATTTCCCGGCAGCGGAGGTTAGGCTTATGTTATCGAAAATCGAGTACCATGAGACCCCATTGGACGTCGCCTTCACCACTGTCGGCTATTTCATTGTTTGATTGACTACATTGGTTCAATTATGCACCTAATAAACCCACATGCGCCACAATATTTCCCTAGAGAGGTTTTTTTTGGTCGTCTATCTAATGCAAACATTCGTTTTCTTATAACTCGTTTCGTTCGATCGTAATCGTGAGCAAAATTCTTGTGACGCTAACTACCGACATACCGACTTAACGCATACTAATTAAAATTATTCTTCCAGCTATGTTCACTTAAAACGTTAGAAACACTAAACTACAAAGTTCCCCAAAGACTGTCACGAACTTCCTCTGTGAGCGAAGACCATCAATGTCAAGTATTGGACTGAAGGGAGGCGTAGAAAATATTTTAATCCTTTTTTAAAGTATGTAAACATGATTGCTCTCAGATTCGCGTCCCATCGCCAGTGCATTTACTGTGATGTAGGTTCACTGAAAAAACATATTCACGAATTTCTGACGACACTGCACAATTTTCGCACTTAAGAGACGATGTTGCTGGTGGGTTCATTTCGGCTCTTTTATTGCACCGGCACGTATACCAGCATGACAGCGTTCTAACAAATCTGAAGCATGGACAGACAGCAGGTTGGCATACTGAAGCCAAAAATATGCTTGGTGCAATGTTCATTCCCTAAAATTTACGAAGGCTGCCGTCGACGGCGCGGCGATGGTAGGCGGACGGCGTTGTTGTCGGTCGGCGTAGCCGAGACCGGAGGTGCCGGGCGACGCAGCTACGAGGAAGATAGGGTGCATCTCTTTACAAAAAAGCTAATGTTATCAGGACTGCCCGCTATAATCGTGCAGCAGTATCATGCCTGCACAAATGCGGAGCCTTCGGCAGTGGTGCCTCCCGTGGGTGCGCCAGGCGGCGAACTGCGCCCTCTCTGCGCTCCCTACTCGTCTCCAGGCCTAGTCGATTTCGCCGGGCGGCACTTGGGAATGAGTCAACGATTCAACGCTGTAATAAAGGTTTGTCTGTCGTCATCGCTTTACTAAAATAAATCACTTTAAATAAAATAAGCTTGATATGAAGTGTGTATCACAATTGTCAATGTGCCTGATTTGCTCTCCACAAGCAGCGCCAACAATTGCTCCGGGCCCCTTGCAGCATTGCTCTGTGCATCGGATCACACCGGAGATTTGTGGTGAGTGCACGGGCGTTCTGCGATGTAAGCAATTGTCGATTTCTGTTCTCTGTTGCCAAAACTCTATCGATGCCATTTTCATTCGCTAAAATATGGGAATTTTCTTTCAAACGATCACAAGATTTGCACACACGAAAGCGGCACTCAGAATGGCGCGCGAAAACGGTGCCTAGACCTGTCCGACTCAAACTAAATTCGGGATCGTTTATGCGCCCTTCATCATGGTCCAAGCCTCTTTCACTTTTTAACTTTTCCCAGTCACTCGTATACAGCTTAGGAATCTGGGAGAAATTGTACCGGAGCGCGCGGCTGCTGACCTTGGCACTGCTACGAGCAACAAGTTGTTGGAGAGCAAATTGGCGGCAGCGATTCGCAGCTGACAACGACTTGTTTTCGAATAGTTCGTGTTAGCGCGGCGTCCCAAGATCTCGAAAACGATCCAGACATGATGTGCAGTATCATCTGTTTCCGCAGTGTGCCTCCATCATGACGGCATATGGCGGAGTCAGACTGCAAACATAGCAGGCGACGCGCTTACTCGTTGACGTCACGAGTTTTTGGTGCACATAAATGTCAAGAAAAAAAGCCTTGCAACTACGACCTAAAACCGTAACTGCCGCGTAATAACACTACAATAATAAATTATCCAATGCGAATTTAGCTTGTAACACCATGCTATGGGCTTACAGAATCACTACGCACTATTTATAACACAAATATTTGGCATCCCTACCCCTTTTGTGTTCACTGGGCTTGTTTGCCAGGCATGATTTCGAACCACACCTATGCTATCAAATATTGCTATGTCGCCTTTTTGTACCAACATTAAGACATGTCCAACTGCCACTCACTTAGACTTAGTACGTTATCGAAGTAAGGAAGGGACTTGCTACTGAACAGGTGAACTTCGTTTGCTCAGTAGGCTACTGGTTCAATCACGTTGATTAAGCGAGATCGGCTGCGCATGACAGCCTGAGTGGGTAGTTTATTTGTTTATTATATTTATTTATTTATATTGTTTATAGTTTATTTATTTATTTGTCTATTTTTATTCGCCCGCTTTATCTTTTCTTTATTTTGGTGTCACTCTATACGGCTGCCATTTGCTGCTCAATGGTCGCACTTCCTTTTTTTCTTTCCTTCGTTCATTCCTTCGTCCTTGTGTTGTGTGATGCTGGGAGCTGCAGCCGAATTAGGATTGGTCAAGCTACGTTGCTTCTTTAGTCTTTCAGTGGCGTACTGGCACAATTGACTACTCCAGAAATGCTTTGAAGTGTGCAAATTAAGGCTCTCGTTATCCTGTATTGATGAGGGGCTTCAGGCTGCTGTAGTTAGGTACACAGTACAGGCTGTTTCACACTTAAAGGCAAACTGGGAGTGTGTGACTGGCGCACCTTTTGAAACCCTGCCGTTGAAACATTCAATAAATCAGGGGAAGAGGCGCATAAACAGAAAGCATGGCTGGCTGTTATTCTTCTCCGCATGCAACTGGTGCTACCCGTTTTCGCAGCTGTAGTGGTTCGAAAAGCATGGTTACACATATAATTTTAATCTGGTTTTGAAGAATACCTATAGCGTTTCGGCGCATTTGTCGATGAGTCCTTATAAATCTTTTTGTTTCGTTCGGGTATAGAAGTTCTTCTACCCTCATGTTTTTCACAGTCGCTATTCGCCTGTCCTCCAAGGATTACAAATTTCTTGTCATCTCGCTGCTTTTGATGACACGTTTTCGCTATTTGTTACTTCACTTGACGTCTCTGAAGCAGGTTGATTTCTTTTGCAAGTTTTGCAGCTCCTTTTTGAGTTTTTTACTAGGCAACCATGGTTATGCTACAAGATCTCTAATTTATTGTAGCGTTATCTGCACTGGCTGAGAATGAGCAGTTTCGAGTGGCTCCTGGAGAGCCGTGCTGCTCAAGCGCGAGGAGCAGTGACGTCACACGCCTGGCAGTTGGCGCACCGGTGGCGGTGAAAACATTTATTAGGCTGTACAAGGAATAGGAGGTATGTTGCATCAGTATGCGGGACCTTCTATGGGACTATTGTTCAATGGGTAGAAAAAAAATTATTTTAATGCACGCAAATTATATTACTAATGGACACAGTAAATAGATAGGGAAGATACAAACAGTGGTTATCAAAAAGAAGACAGAACACTGGAAGCATGTTTAGCAGGTTTGCCGTATTCACTGTTGTTAAATGCGATAACCTTTCTAACCCCATAACGCGTAAGTTCATCTTGTCACTGCAGTCGATGGTAGGTATAACGAGTGCGACGCAACTGCCGTCGTCTAACCACCTAAGCGGAGAGTGGGACACATCATACACAGCAAATTATTCCATGGAAAGGCCGCATCTGCCTGTTCCATCCCTCCCCCTCCCCCCTCCACGCAAAACAAACATCTACCATGCGCTTCTTACTCCTGCATGAATCACTGACGAACCTTCATAAGGCGCCAGTTTTCAAGCCCTTCATATCAAAATTGTAACTCAAAATTCGCCTTGCAGCTAGTCAAATGCTAGGTTAGCTTTAGATAGGAATTCCAACCAACCTCATTTGCACTTACATCTGACTGCCTTCAACCCAGGTTTGCGCGATGGCGGCTAAAGATACCGCGTAAAGCGTGCCGCTTTACATCCAAAACGCAAGCAGCGACCGATTATAGTACCAATGGGAATATATTTAACATATGTAAAAAAAACTCATTGGGAAACATTTCCCGCTTGCGATTAGATGGCTTTCTCATTCCGATAAGTAAGCAGCCTTAAGTCTCTCTGCCGACTTTTTTTTTTATTATTTTGTTTTGCATTTGACCCTGCAGTACACTTCAGTGCGGTTCCGCCTTGTCCTCTCATAATGCTTTGGTCAAAAAAAAAAAACGGAATCAAACAACCTGCACATTAGCGCTTTATGCTGCTAACGGTACAAGCAACCATCAAAGAGATGCTGCGTATACTGGAAAATGAGCAACATGAATGTGTACTTCTGTAATTGTTTTAAACCAAAAAATCAATCTTGATGAAAAGATCCAATAAATATATTCTCAGAAATTTTGTTCACCAGAAAGTTAATTACCCGCTGCTGTAAATGCCTGCCACTTGAAGGCAAAAAAGAAAGACCACGAAATACAGTTTGAAGAACAAGCGTTCACATGCATTCAAGAAAATTTCAGTGATCGAACAGTGGAAAATAAAACATGTGTCGAATAGGCAAGAAACAAAAGCGAAAATTTACAAATAGAATTTACCAAGAAATTTAGTGAATAGTAGACAAGAAGGTGCGAATAAATTTGTCGTTCAAAGGCGCAGAAAGAGTCCGGGCGTTTTATTTTATAACAAAAGCTGCTTCGCAACGATATGCCTCAAAAAACCGTAAATGCGACCGTGCGACCTGCCCCCCCCCCCCCCAAAAAAAAAAAAAAAAGTGAACTTACAAGAGACTGAAGGGAACGCAAAATTCTGAGAGGTGGGTGCGTTACATGTGCGAGGTACCATATTCGCTCCGCAGAAAACAGTGTGGACAAGGTTGCGTTTCTCAAACATGGGTAGTTCAAAGGCACTGGCTGTGGTCACCTTGCTGCGCACCTGGTTTAAGACGGTGGTCCACACCGAAGCCGCTATCCCACGTGCCTCATAATCAATGCCAAGTATGTGGATGATGTCGCTGTGAATAATTGGTAGGGCGCCATTAAGTCGCGTTTCTGGCCTGCCAACTAAAAGATATTTGTTTTTTCTTTTTCAAAATTGAGAGCAGCCCCAGACACCTTGCCGTATCTGCCAAAAAGATGAAGGCAGCCCAGAAGGCTCGTTTCATCAGTAGCGTTGTTTTTTGGGCTTGTTGGTACATGATTCCAATACACTATAGCGCAGCAAAAGACGAGGACACAAGAGCGAGAGACGAACACCACGAGCGCTAACTTCCAACAAATTTTATTCTCCTGGAGCATCATATATAAACGTCAGAAAAACATGAATCACATGTGCCCCCAGTATCAATTCCTTAGAAAGACAAGCTCTTTATCTGAGAGGAGAATGGAAGGTGTGCCTACACACGCGCATCCTGAACTATTTATCTTTTCGACTTCAAAGATTTCGTGCGTTACTCTTTCTCTGCTTTTTCCTATTACCACACTTTTATCAAAGAAAGGCTTACAGGTTTTTGAGTTGCATTCGAGAATGTGGTCAACCAGCGATCCGCCTTGCCGGCCGTTTCTGACGTTGCGAGCGTGTTCCATTAGGCGCTCGTTCAGACATCTCCCCGTCTGGCCGATATAGTGTTTCCCGCATGACAAGGGAATTTTATATACAACACCTTCATCGCACGAGATGTACGGCTTCTGGTGCTTAATTGCGCATCCGCCCGCTTTTTTGGTGTTGGTTTCTTTCAGCTTGCACAACGTAGAAAGTTTCTTCGGCGCCGAGAACACTACGGTCGCATTTGCTCGCTGACCAATTCTTTTCAAATTATGAGAAATCTTGTGCAGATATGGTATAACAACAAGGTTTTTCCGTTCCCGAGGAACCGGATTTGGGTGGCATTGATTTTCTGGTTTCATTTTTCTAAGAAGTTTTTCGGCAACAGAAACTTGAACATGGGCGGGATATCCAGCATTAGTCAGCCTCCTGGACTGCTCTTGAAAGCTATCGCTCATCATGTGTGGACAAGATTTCCGGAGAGCATTTTGAAAACATAAATTGATAATACCTCTTTTCACAAGTTTAGAAGTAGCGGAGTGATATGGCAGCATCGGCTTGTCGCTACGCGGCTGATAGGCCCAGCATATGTGATGAGCGTGAAAGGTGAAGTTAATATCTAAAAATCTAATGGAGTTATTAATGGGCAATTCGCATGTTAGAACAAGCGGTTTAAAAGGCTCTTTCATTATAGTTCTCAAGCTACCGAATGCTTGTAGGCTCAACACCTGCTACAACTACGGGACGACCTTTCGAGCAAGATGAAGGCAGCCTGGAGCACAGTCCACACCCTGGAGGCGCTGGATCTTCCAGATGACGTGTCAAGAGTTCTATCGTTGAGACCAAAGTTTGCTGTGGAGCCCACGCCGTCAGCTGCACAACTGCTTGCGATGGTACGCCAAGTATCGCAGCGTGCAACGCAACTGGAACACGACCGCTGCATTTCAGAAGAAGTCGACGTTTTGCAATGCTCAAAGCCAGGATCTTCCAAGCTACCCCTCAAGCGCGTCGAGTCCTACATCAAGGAACAGGACCTGGTCGTGCTGCCGGTCGACAAAGAAGGTGGTTTTGCGATTCTATCCTGTGAACTTTACAAGTCCAAGGCGGGCGAAGCCGTGTCTTCTGTATTCAACTGCCGCAACGAAATAATTATGTCAAACGTTAAAGCTAAAGCGAAGAAGCTATGCAAAAAGTTAAACCTTACCATGCTGGCTAAAGAAAAAGGCGATGCACGGAAAGATTTTTTAGACGTGTTTTTTAGTGCGAAAACCCATAAACCGGAAAAACCATTCAGAGTGATCATCTCTGAAACTGGCACATGGCAAAAAACTGTTTCAATGTACTTACAAATCAAACTTAACCTTTTGCCGCTTGACGATCATTTTATGGTTAAGAAATCTGACGAAATTTTAGACTTCGTTCAGTCGCGCTCTGATGACAGCATTGTTGCATTTGCTGTGGATGTTAAGGATCTTTATTACTCGCTGCCGAACGACAAGGTGCAGTGCTGTGTAGAGGTGTACATAGATGAGTTCGGGTGTGTTGCTTTCCAGAACTCGGCGGGTGTGTCGGCGAGCTGTTTTTTAGAACTTTTAGCTATTTACTTGCAGTCAACGTTTATTAACTGGGAAGGAAAACCCTACCTTCAGAAAGAAGAGATATGCATCGGGTCGTGCATAGCGCCGATTCTGAGTAATCTGTTTTTATCCAAACTTGACAAGGCTGCTTCCAGCCACCTTGACAGCTTGGACGTAATCAGTGTTTAGATTTGTTGATGATTTTTTTATTCTTGTTAAGTGTGACCATGCCTCTCTTGAGCCAAAGACTCGAAGCATTGTAACTATCATGAAAGAGCATTTTAAACCGCTTGTTCAAACATGCGAATTGCCCATTAATAACTCCATTAGATTTTTAGATATTAACTTCACCTTTCACGCTCATCACATATGCTGGGCCTATCAGCCGCGTAGCGACAAGCCGATGCTGCCATATCACTCCGCTCATTCTAAACTTGTGAAAAGAGGTATTATCAATTTATGTTTTCAAAATGCTCTCCGGAAATCTTGTCCACACATGATGAACGATCGTTTTCAAGAGCAGTCCAGGAGGCTGACTGATGCTGGATATCCCGCCCATGTTCAAATTTCTGTTGCCGAAAAACTTCTTAAAAAAATGAAACCAGAAAATCAATGCCACCCAAATCCGGTTCCTCGGGAACGGAAAAACCTTGTTGTTTTACCATATCTGCACAAGATTTCTCACAATTTGAAAAGAATTGGTCAGCGAGCAAATGCGACCGTAGTGTTCTCGGCGCCGAAGAAACTTTCTACGTTGTGCGAGCTGAAAGAAACCAACACCAAAAAAGCGGGCGGATGCGCAATTAAGCACCAGAAGCCGTACGTCTCGTGCGATGAAGGTGTTGTATATTAAATTCCCTTGTCATGCGGGAAACACTATATCGGCCAGACGGGGAGATGTCTGAACGAGCGCTTAATGGAACACGCTCGCAACGTCAGAAACGGCCGGCAAAGCGGATCGCTGGTTGACCACATTCTCGAATGCAACTCAAAAACCTGTAAGCCTTTATTTGATAAAAGTGTGGTAATAGGAAAAAGCAGAGAAAGAGTAACGCGCGAAATCATTGAAGCCGAAAAGATAAATAGTTCAGGATGCGCGTGTGTAAGCACACCTTCCATTCTCCTCTCAGATAAAGAGCTTGTCTTTCTAAGGAATTGATACTGTTGGCACATGTGATTCATGTTTTTCTGGCGTTTATATATGATGCTTCAGGAGAATAAAATTTGTTGGAAGTTAGCGCTCGTGGTGTTCGTCTCTCGCTCTTGTGTCCTCGTCTTTTGTTGCGCTATAGTGTATTGGAATCGTTTCATCGCGCAGATACAGCGTAATATCATCCGCGTAAGCAGTCACACGTAACGTCTAACACCCTGGGAGATGATGATGATAAACTCTTTATTTACTCCCAAAGAAGGGGAACCAGCCGAAAGACTGGTTGCACTGCTTAGAGAAGGTCAGCAGGGAGCCCTTGGGACTCTGCGGCCTCCAATGCGCGCAAAATGAGCTGGCGCTGTTGGGCGAGCTCGGTGATACGCAGGAGGGACTCCCACGCATCCCTTGTAGCTGTATTGTCTGCGTTGTGTCGTATACATGTCCACACCAGGTGAATGAATGTGGCCGGTTGTGAGCAGTGTTTGCAGCTAGGTGCAATAAGATTTGGGAAATTTTGCTATATAGCCATGGGTTGGGAAAGGTTCCTGTTTGTATTTTGCGCCAATGGACGGCCTCGCGCCGGGATATTTCCCGGTGTGCAAGGGGGTATAGACACCGTTCGAGCCGATAATGCTGGAGGATGTCCGTGTATATAACAAGGCGTAAATGAGTGCCTGGGGGGTGTCAGAGGAAGCGGCAGGCTGAGGAGGATGCTCCGCCCGGTAGCTGAGTTCTCGGGCTAGAGCATGCGCCTGTGCGTTCCCGCTGAGCGCTTCATGAGCTGGGGTCCATATGAGAAGGCGAGGTGTAGACGGTAAGGGCAGAGATCGGAGGATAGTGTGTGCCTGTCGGGATATACGACCTGCATCGAAGTTACGAATTGCCTGTTGGGAATCGCTAACGACTACTTTGGTGGAGGGTCGGTCAGAGCTAACGCGATGGCAACCTCTTCCGCGGTGGTAACAGTTGCGGCGTTGAAGACGCTGCAGGCGTTGTGCCAATTTCGGTGCGGTGCCAATGCAACCACAACCATAGCGGGGTGATGGGGATGGTGGGAGGCATCTGTGTACGTAACGTCGGGGCGAGCGATAAAACGTTTGTCGTGTTGTCGGGCTCGGTCGGCTCTGCGCTCTGTATGATACTCTGGATGCATACTGGGAAGCCGAGGTATACGAAGACTGAGTCTCTGCTCAGGCGTGAGGTCCATATACGTAGAAGTCGCCCTCAGAGGAGTGATTCCTACCTGGCTCCGTACTATACGGCACGCATGTGTCAGCGAGAGGCGCTTATATTGGGAAGTTAGAGTCGCTTCAATCAGCTCGTCGACTGTGTTGGAGACCCCGAGGGTCATCAGTTTGGTGGTGGAAGTGGACATGGGTAGACCCAATGCTATCTTGTATGCCTTACGCAGTGATGCATCCAGTCGTTCCCGATTTGTTCGCGTGAGGCGAAGGTAAGGGGCAACATAGGCAATGCGCGTACAAACGAAGGCTTGTACGAGGCGCAAAAGGTTGGATTCGCGCAAGACCTCGCGCTTGTTGGCGACTCTCTTGAGCAGGCGGCTGCTCTGGATTACAGATTGATCTATTCGCTGAAAAGTAGGGGCGTTTCCTCCATTATCTTGTAGATGAAGGCCCAGGATACGGATTCGGTCGGTACGGGGTATGGGAGTGCCCTGTACTTGCAGATTGAAGGATGCCGGAGGCGATCTGGGGCGTCTTCCCTGGGTTGGGACAATGATGCATTCAGACTTGGTGGCCGAGCAGGATAGGCCGACTGTGGCCAGGTAGGTACCAACGCGATCGATGGCTGTCTGCAGAGTCTCCTTGATCTGGCCGTCACTGCCGTGTGTAATCCACAGAGTGAGGTTGTCGGCGTATAGGCTGTGGTGCAAGTGGGGGATATCTGCCAAAAGATTGGGCAGGCAAAGCAGCGCAATATTGAACAGGAGTGGGGAAAACACTGAACCTTGGGGTGTACCCCGGCTTCCAGGAGAGATGGTGGAAGGATCTCCTGAGCCGGTGTCAAGTTGCACTGTGCGGTTCGTGAGAAAGTCGCGTATATATGCATACGTTCGTTGTCCCACCCCTAGCGTCTGGAAGTTCTGCAGAATGGCTTCGTGCCGGACATTGTCAAAGTCCTTCGCGACATCTCGACCAACTTATGACTTTGGTGTCCAAAGTGCTATGTGTCAGCACCTGATGCTTGAGCAAGAGCATGATGTCTGGGGCCGCAAGGTGTGGTCGAAAACCAAACATCGTGTCTGGAAGTAGGTGATGTTGTTCTAGGTAACGAAGAAGACGGGTCTGAATTACATGCTCCAATAATTTTCCCACGCAGGACGTGAGAGAAAGGGGGCGGAGGTTCGAGAGAGTAGATGGTTTGCCCGGCTTGGGGATGAGCACGAGGTTGGCGCATTTCCACTCTTGCGGGATGGCTCCCCGCTCCCAGCATTTTTGCAGAAAGTCAGTGAGAGCATGAATCGAGGCGTCGTCGAGGTTCCGAAGCATACGGTTAGATATCCGGTCGGTCATGCAGCTGAGTTTGTCTTGAGACGATTGAGCTCAGCTCGTACCTCCGGTAAAGTGACGGGAGCATCTAAACGGACGTTTTCCTTCCCCTGATAAGGAGGGAAACCCAGGTAGCACAAAGTGGGCTCTGAAGGGTGGGCCCCGTTGGGCCCGATGTAGGCAATGCAGGATAGCCCCGGTGGGCTCAATGTGGGTGCTGCAAGAGGGGCCGACGTAGGCCCGAAGGGGGCTGTCAACAAAGCTCTAATGGGCCCCACTAGGGGCCGATGCAGGCAGCCCTTGCGGGGCTGCCCACACTTTTCCGGCATTTTTAAAAGGGCACATACCGCCAACTCCCCGCAATGGTCCTACTTTCGACCGATTTAGGCAGCCGCTTTGGAGGAACATTTTTTTTTTTATTTCAGTTAGCCCCTCAGATAATGACATTGGACCAATGCGGGTTCTATAGCGCTAGCCGCACTTGGGCTTGCCCACATTATTCTCATAGGGGTCCGACGTAGGAAATTGATGGAAAGCCCTAGTCCAAGTTTTCTCAATCAATATTTATGCACATAATTAAGTAATTATTTTATACATGTCTGCACTTTCTAAACAGCCACAATATTAAACTTTACAATAATTCATAACATTCATCTAGCCGAAATGACTTCATGTACATCTTTTTCAGGCTATGGAGATGTGTGTTCTGAACAGTAATATTGTGCCGAGAGTTGCAGGCTGTCCAAAGCAACCACATAAGTGGCAACAGTTAGCATTCAGTTTGTTTTAGTATTTGTAGCGCAATTTGCATGAGCGCGAGAACTAAAGCCATGTAAATTTCTAATCGACTAAACATGGCTACAACTGCTATACAAATCATCTATAATAATAATTTAGGGCAACATCTAATGCAAATAAAGGTTGGAAACAATGATTACGCAATTGCACGCACGCCTTCTAGCCCCATTACGGCCGATGTGGGACCTACAGCGGTTTTGGGTGGGCAGCCCCATTTGGGCTGTGTATCAGTCAGGACATGCCAGAACAGAATGAACGTTTATTGATAGAAGGTGTTCGCTTTTATAGTGGCTGATCGATGCCGGCACGTGCTGGTATCACCGGCAATGGTCAGTGCATGACGTTGCCGGTAGGCACTGCGCATGCGTATCTTGCACGATACATCTTCCCCTGTTTATTAGTTCTTTGAAAGGTCAGCGAGTTGTTATTTGGTTGAAGTTACCATCGTAGTGTAGCCAGGTTGGCTGGCGCCTGATTCTGGAGGACCGCCTTACTGTTGGCGTCGACTGCCCGTCCGTAGTTGGCGCCGCTACAAGTCTCGGGCTGGGCACGTGCTCGTCTACGGGCTCGCACTCACTGTCGGACTCTTCACTTTCGGCTATGCCGCTCTCGAAGGGTTCCAGCGTCGAGTTTAGGTGCCTTCTGTTGCGGCGAAGCAGCTTGTTATCTTCCGTAATGACCCGGTATGACCGCGGAGCAGCCGGTCCCACTACTCGCGCTTTGCGGGTCCACTGCGGGTCCACTGAGGCACGGTAGAGATTTAGCATTAGCATCCAGTGGCTTGCGCTTGAAGACAGTTGTCTTTGGCTGGCGGCTGAAGTCAGGGAGCAGCGTGCGCAGTCTTCTGCCTTGCAGGAGCTCACCCGGTGAACGACCGTCCTCCAATGGAGTCGATCGGTAGGACAGCAGTCCCAACCAGAAGTCCTGACGTGTCTCCTGCGTCTTTTTCATGATTCTTTTCACAATTTGAACGCCTTTTTCGGCAAGTCCATTAGATTGTGGAAATCCAGGGCTCGAAGTCACGTGCTGGAACTCGTACCTGGATGCAAAAACAGCAAATTCGTGGGAGGAGAATTGGGGACCGTTGTCACTGCAAACTTCTACTGGTATCCCGTAGCGGGCAAAGATGGCGCTTAATTTGTCAATAACAGTGCGAGCTGTGGTGTCGCTGAGTTGTTCAACTTCCGGGAAGTTGGAGAGGGCATCGTACACGCACAGGTAAGAACTACAGCCGTGCTGGAAGATGTCCACGCCGACTCTGTACCAAGGGTAATGAGGTGTTGGCCGCATCAAAAAAGGCTCGCGTTGTCGTTGGTACGCGTATTTCTGGCAGACAGTACAACCGTTTAACATCCTCTCGATATCGGAGCAGAGTCCGGGCCAGAACATTAGCTGTCGAGCTCTTGCTTTACATTTATTCAAGCCCAAATGACCCTCATGTAGACGTCGAAGCATTTCTGCCCTCATAGACTTTGGAATGACTACTTTCGTCCCTTTTAACACGATTCCTTCTATGAAGGACAACTCTGCAGCGAATGGCTTCAGGCTGCCGAACAGATCACTGTTGTCTCTAATGTAACCTATAACAGACTGTAGATCAGGATCCTTTGCAGTAGCCTCCACAAGTCTAGTCATTGTTCTGCTGCTCACCAGATCCGTGACCACTCCAACGGCATGAACCTCTACGTCGTCTGGGAAGCCGGTGGTGTCCGCTGATTCCTTGGGCGATGACCTCGACAGCATGTCGGCCAGCAGCAACTGTTTCCCTGGTACAAAATGAAGGGAATAATCGTACTTCATCAAGCGTAAAAAAAAACGTTGAAGCCTTGGCGGCATATCGCCAATATCTTTCGATGCAATTGCTAGGAGTGGGTGGTGATCCGTTTCAATGACAATTTTTCTTCCATAAACAAAGTGGTGAAATTTTTCGCAGCCAAAGGTAATTCCCAGTGCTTCTTTCTCAATTTGCGAGTACCTTTGTTCCGTTTCAGTCATGACACGCGATGCGTAGGCGACAGGTCGCCAGCTATCCCCGTGACGTTGCAAAAGCCCAGCTCCTAGACCGTTTTTTGATGCGTCCGAGCTGACCTTTGTTTCCTTAGCTGGATCAAAAATTGCCAGCACAGGTGTACTGCTTAAAACAGAGCAAAGAGCAGCCCATTCAGCGGCGTGTTTCTCTGTCCACTGAAAGATTGTGTCCTTTTTGATAAGATCTCGCAACAGCTTGGTCTCATCAGCCATACGCGGAATATACTTCCCAAAGTAGTTGGCCACCCCCAGCATTCGCTGAACAGCCGTCTTATCAGCCGGGGTTGTCATTTCGGCAAATGATGCTGTAAACGTAGGATTAGGCTTTATCCCGTCTTGGCTGATAATGTCGCCCAAGAATTCAACCTCTGTGCAAGCGAACTTGCATTTGTTGGCATTGAACGTTAAGCCAGCGTGCTTTGCAAGTTCCAATACCCCACGGAGGCGCTCATCGTGTTCTTCACGTGTCGCACCCCATACCAGAATGTCATCGACATACACGCGCACGCCTGGGGCTCGGTCAAATACCTCGCTCAATGTTTTTTGGAACACCTCTGGTGCTGAAGCAATCCCGAACGGCAGTCTCAAGAAGCGGTAACGCCCGAACGGTGTAGCGAATGTGCAAATTGTTGATGTGTCCTTATCCAATGGAATCTGATGAAACCCAGAATTTGCATCGAGACGAGAGAAGTATTTAGCGCCAGCGAGCTCCGCCTCAATATCATCACGCTTTGGCATCTGGTAGTGTTCCCGCCTCAGGTACTGGTTAATGTTTCTAGGATCCATGCAGACCCGCAGTTTGCCATCTTTCTTCCTAACAATAACTAGTGGGCTCACCCAGTCTGTTGGCTCGTTGACCCTTTGAATGATGTGGGCCTTTTCCATGCGTTGCAGCTCCTCCCGCAGTGGTTCTTGTAATGCCAACGGAACACGTCGCGCTGGCTGTATCACTGGTATGGCATCTTCGCGCAGAACCATCCGGTATGGACGGGCAACACAGCCGGTACCTTGAAAGAGCTGCGGGAATTCTTGCAGTACTTTTTCAGAACACTCCGTGTCCACGGCTTCCACCGAACGCACCACCAGTCCCAGCGACTCAGTTGCGTGTAGTCCAAGTATTGACTGCTTGCTTTTCTTCACGATAAAGAAAGTGAAAGTTCCGGACTTGTCGTTCATCACCACTGGTAAGGTCGCCGTGCCGAAGTGTTTAATCTCGTCCCCGCTGTAGGACCGAAGAATGGAGCTGCTTGGCTGCAGGACTGTCTCTGCTTTGCATTTACGAAAGACCGAATAGGGCAGCAAGTTTGCCTGAGACCCAGTGTCTACTTTGAAAAGAACATTTTGATTGGCTACTTTAGCTGCAACCATCCAATCAGGTGTTCTTTCGACAGTGCAGACCCTGACATTGAGGATTTCCAAGCTTTCCTCGTGAACTACTGCACCGACTGCAGGCTCATTCTGGCAGCAGACAGCGAAATGATTGGCCCCTTTGCACGCAAAACATGTCTTCCCGAACGCTGGACACTTTTTTCGCTCGTGTGTTCGATTGCACTTGCCACAACGGAAACGCTGACGTTGTTTCACTGAAGCCACTTGCCTTTCTAGCTGGCCCCAGGCCTCATTTTGCTGCGATGACACTTCCGCAGCTTTGCAGATCTGTTCCGCCTTAAACAGCGTAAGGTCTTTCACTTTAAGCATCCTCTCCCGGACCTTCGGACTACTTGTGCCGAATACTATTTGATCCCGTATCATTGAGTCACTCAATGCTGCAAAATTGCAACTCTGGGCTAGCTTCCGCAGGTCACGAAAAAAATGTTCAAAGGTTTCACCTTCCGCCTGGATTCTTGAACGAAACGTGTATCTCTCGTACACTTCATTCTGCTGCTCTTGACAGTAAACTTCAAACTTCTTCACGACCGTTGCATAGTCGTCCTTGCTTTCCTCCTCCGAAAAGGTAAAGTTATTAAATACCTCAAGGGCCTCGTCCCCAGCAACACTCAGCAGCAGAGCCGTCTTAGCCGCTTCCGTCCTTGGTTCTTTGGTGGACACTGTAGCCTGCAGGAAGAGCTCGAACTTCTGTCTAAACAACGCCCACTTCTTTGCGATGTTCCCAGACAGAAGTAGTTGGTCAGGCGGCTTGAGTAGCTCCATTATCTGGCGGCTAGCACGGACGTTCCCTGCTTCCTTCAAGACACTGTTCGAAAGGCCAACAGCCGGCCCACTTCTGACACCATGTATCAGTCAGGACATGCCAGAACAGAATGAACGTTTATTGATAGAAGGTGTTCGCTTTTATAGTGGCTGATCGATGCCGGCACGTGCTGGTATCACCGGCAATGGTCAGTGCATGACGTTGCCGGTAGGCACTGCGCATGCGTATCTTGCACGATACAGGCTGGGTGCTGGTTTTGAACCTAAAGCCCACTTGCTGTTGCACGTGCCTTCCAATTCCCCACAAACTACCGATTTTGGTACCATGCGGGCACGCCCGCCTTCCAGCCCCATTACAGCCTATGTGGGACCTAAAGCGATTTAGCTAAGGCTGCCTCATTTGGGCTTCATGAGGGCTTGCCCAAATTGAGCCCTTATTCATATTTCACCTGCCCTCAAGTAACCTACAAGGGGCCGATTGGGGTAGCATGTGGGTATGTCCGTTTTCTTGCCCCACTAGGGCCGATGTTGGTCCCACAAAGATTTAATGAGGGCTGTCTTACTTCGGATCTATGAGGGCTTTCCCATAAAAAGCCCACATTTAGATTGGATTGCCCTCAAATATCCGGCAAGGGACCCTTGTAGTCTGGATGCAGGAATGTGCTCTGCAGTAGCCCAAGAAACGCCGCTATGGGACCCATGCAGCAGGAGCAGGGGCTAGCCCAAATGGGGCTTGCCCACTTTGCCCTATCGGGGACCGATGCAGGTTTTATGATGGTTGCCGCAGCCCCACTTGCCTACATCGGACCTACTGGCGCCCCACATTCTGTGCTACCTGGGAAGTTTCACCGGTCCTGGGCGGATGTAGGTGTCTACGTGCTCCTGTTTGAGGGCGTCTGAGGTGCCCGGAAATTGGTGGAAGATACGCTGGAACTGCTGGCGAGCTTGGAACTTGCTCCCTTCAGGGTCG